>NW_027124487.1:3900-6173 GCF_001457755.1 Trypanosoma equiperdum | reverse complement strand
GAGGAAGTTGAAATCTGTTGTTTTTAATCTCAATGAGAATCTTAATATTTTGATGTAGGGAAAAGAAGGAGTAGGAGGAGGGATTGCGTATTTTTATGCGTGATGTAATGTTAGAGTTCTTTTCTTATCAGGAACAGTAGTAAAGATCAGCAGACATGGGAGGCACTGTAAAATTATCATGAGAGAGATTTTTTAAAAGTGTACTTGTTATGTATTACTATGACCAGGAATAAGCCAAGCGAAAACACGAAAAGTGCTTTAAATAGTGCATATATAAACAATTTAATGACCTCAATAAGGTTGAGATAATCAAAAACCGATACCCATCCGGCGGCGTATTTTTATACCGGGCTGCATTAATACATTTCAAGAAGTTAGTAATTTATAAGTGAATAAACACTGGTGCGGCATTAAGAAAGCTTATTCTTAATATTAAAAGTAAAAGAGCGCAATCAGAACTGCAATCTCCGGCAAAAAGACATAAGATCCCCATAATAAACCGGGATAATGACTGGATATGCTAAAGGCCGCCAGCATACCGGCACGTAATCTTTATATTTTCATTGCAGATGTACCCACAGAGCAGGCATCGAAATGCTGTAGACAACGAAAATAAAAGATATATGCCTCAGGTATATATATATAAAAGGTTTCAATATATTTTAGAAGTCTTGGGGAATAAGATGACAAAGTAATAGTAAAGAAATTTAGAGATCACCACATTGACGCACTAAGTAAGGAGTCAAAATGACAGATTAGAGTTAGAACTCCAAAGGTAAGTTTCGGACGCAAAGCAACTGAATACATCAAAGAAAGGAGCTTACCACAAACTATAAATATCGGTGGAGGTGGACATAAAAATAAATCTTCGTTTACACTAAACAATAAATTCTCAGAACGAAGCGGCGTACAAAGAAATGCGAAACCAAACAACGCTAACACCCTTAGGAAAAACAACAAGCCGTGGGCACGCACAGCGACTTCTATTCTCACAATCGCTCCCAACACCAAGTGGCAAAGAACAACCAAAGCCATTGAGACAAGCAAAGGAAAACAGGCTCGTTAGTCAAAACAGAGCATGAAGGCTTTGCTGACAATCGCGGCAGCCTTAACATGTCGTCTAACCCGTGGCGCTGAAAACGCAGACGGCGGTGGCTTATCAGCAAAGAGCCTAGCAACGTTGTGCGACTTGGGTGGCGACTTAAAACAAGCAGCCTACATAATGTCGACCAAACTTAAAGCACACGACGCTGCTATCCAAATACACCTGAAAAAGTTGCGGATTCTGGACACCCTTGAAGCGTGTACAAACAGCGAACGAAGGATCAAGACTACCCTTGCGCGGCTGATGTTAGCGGATTATGTACAGCATACAACAGCTCGCAACGCAGCAGCGGAAACTGCGGTCGCAGCTGCAGCAGAGTCGGCATACTGGCCTGGCCGGCTTGACGAACTGGTAGCCATAGCAAAACAAAGCACGACAGCAACAGCCGATGCAGCATCGGAATCGATTTGCTTAGCAAACGTCGAGGCAGGACAAACAACTGCCAACGGACTCAAACACGACAGCGACCTGGCAACAGCAGGGCTCTCAGGCTGCAAGAACACGCAATCTACGACAGAGAAAACGGCAACCGCAATAAACATCCAAGAGCGGCTAAATGCGATAGGCAAAAAAAACGGCATCTACGCTTCAGCGCCAGCAAACCCAGGCTGTATCTTAACCAAAAAAAGCACGGCGCACTACTATAAGACCCTCACCGGGCCAGCCACGCTAACTTTTGCAGGTGGAAGCATCCAACTGACGGCGCAAAACGGCGACACTGCCCCAACGAGCCAAAAACTCGGCGTAACCCAGTCAGGCAGCACATACAGCGCAAAAGCAGGCACTGGAATCAAAGAAGCCACAGACGCCGCCGCCCGAGGCATAACTGCAAGCAATATAGAAGGCCCTAAAACGCAGACCCTTTTAGCAGACGGAGCATGGGAAACGGCGAAGAGCAACAAACTGTTGCAAGAAGCACTAAACCCCCATGAGGACGTTAGTAGCAAATACAACGAAGGCCTTCCAGAAAGCTCCAAGCCACTGTACAGCGAGATCAGCAAACTCCACAAGAAGCTCGGGGCGACGCTAGAGGAACTCGAAGCGAGTGGAGACTTTGAAACAAAGCTCAGGGCAAAATTCAGCGGCAAAAAAACATGCAAACAACCGACCATCGAAGTATCAGCTGCAACCGGCTGCAAGCAGTACAACACAAACACAACCTGCAGAA
>NW_027124487.1:0-3890 GCF_001457755.1 Trypanosoma equiperdum | reverse complement strand
TAAAGATGGAGAAGGACAGACAAACACAGCAGGTGGAACAGAGGGAGCTGCAGCAACAGAATACCATAATTGTGGCCAATATACGGATACAGAGAAATGCACCAAAGCCATAGGCAAACCGAAAGAGGGCAAAAATCTGTTTGTGTTTGGATAAAAGGAAAGTGCCAGGATTCCAGCTTTCTCCTCAATAAAAAATTTTCTCTGAGTATGGCTGCTGCTTTCGTGGCCTTTTTATATAAAGAATTTTTTATTAGTTCTGTGAAATTTATGAAAATGTTTTTAGATATTTTTTTAAAATTTACTAAAACTTGATATTTTAACACTTTTGTAAAACCTTTGAAAATTTTTAAAAATTTGAAAAAACTAAGAAACTTAGTAAAGTATGTACGATTGTATCATATAAAAGAAATGTAGTAAGGTAATAGGATATAAAAAGTGACTATCATCATCATTTTGTAAATTTATGGATATTTGTTAGGTTAATAATAATAATGATAATGATAATAATGATACGACAGTGTTGTGAGTGTTTGTATACTAAAATAATAGGAGCAGCAACAATAATTGTGAGCATCAATGTATAACCGCTTAAAATAATGACTATCATGCAATAAGAGTAGCTGAGTATGTAAGGGAGTGGAAACGCACGAAGAATATTTTTAAAGGAAACACAGACAGACAAAGAGGAGAAGAGGGAAAGTGAATGGGTGATAGAATATGCACAGTTCCAGAGAAAAAATAATAACAGACAATTTTATACACAAGGAGATCAAAGATTGGACAATGAGGAAAACACAATTTCATTGTACACGGCATACGTAGTTCGACGTCATCCGCAGAAGCACGCCGCGTAAGACGAGGACAATCAACATAAAAATGGGATAAATTTGGAAATATACGACAGCACAGCACAGAAGTAAATGATACATCACGATGAGAGGAGGATATGGTGAAGATGCTGCTTATCACAGTACGTCAGATAGGTGAATCAACGAAGATGGTACCGAATGTGGTTTATAATCTAATGGAGCATTCTAATGCTAAGTTGTATGTGACTAGGAGAGAGATTCATGGGATTACTGTCAAGCATTTTGTTTAGTAGTGGAATATGGAGCTAAAGTGAATCTTATAGATGAGTGGTGCGGCGTGTTGAAATAATGTGACAGCATATAGATTGGTTTTTCAAGTATAATTAAAACCGCTTCGACATATAAATAAAGCGCACATTTCAATGTTTTTCGGTGATAATGGCAAAATGTGTTTGGTATAGACAAAGTAGGTGAAGCATAGGGGAGAAAGACATGGAATGTCGATAGTGGCCAAAAGCAGAGGCACTAAACAATTTAACGTGTTTATGATGCTGACTAAACCACACTCGGTTCGGAGAAACCATCAACTAAAGTGGAATGGAAATCCATGTGGAAATTCTGAGAAAAAGTTAACAAGTTTCCAAACAAAGTGATTTCATTCCTCTGGTCGAAAGTTGATCAGGCCGACTGAGGTCCCAAGCTCAAAAAATGGTTTCAGACATTTGAAATAAAACATTAAAATTGCCAAAAAGCAGCAGAAAGTTTAGCTGTGGCAGCAAAGAAAGTCAAGTAGCTACAGTTGCACAAAATCCCAAACCGTTGCTTAGACCAGAAATTCAACCAGCAGATAACACCAGCATCTTCGAAGGCGACATATGACGCACGACGGCATCGCTGAACCAAGCAGCGCGCCGTGGCGCTGACTTGTTCTGTGTAGGATCCACTGAAGGAGGCGAGGCATCCACAGCAACAGCACAGGCCATAGGCTGGATGCTGGTCGGCACGGACTAATCCCAGACCACCAAAAAAGAGGTGAAAACCTTGATCGATTCGAACAGCTTTAAAAAAATACAGAAAACACAAGGTAGAGCCGATCTAACATGGACGTGCAAAAGACTCTAACTGCTTTATACACACAAAGACAACCTCAAGTCGTTTGGCACGTTTAATAACGCACAATTGGTAATCGATCAGCTTAAAGTGGCGGGCTACGTCGAACACTAGCTCTTGAAAACGGCGCAACGTTCTGAGGTTTACAACTGCCATGTCAAGCTTTAAGATTATATTCAGCGTTGCTTCTGATTTTCCAACTTACTGCGTTTTTTCTCATTCCTTAAATGCAACGCGCAAACGACAACTTCCAGGACCCGCAGACCGTTTGAAGCAAGAAGCACTCTGCAGAGAAGCTCCAGAAGCATAATGCCACTCTATGCTCTTACAGCAATATTTCTAGCGCAACTCGCAACGCTGAAAACGCACGGCGCATTCCAAGCCGAGTGCGCCGCGGATTTTCAACTGTTGTGCATGTTTGCGGCGCTGGAGGACACCACACCAAAAGCTGCTGAGATAGAGGAAGTACCCGATGCTGAAATTCAGGACATAAGAACAATGAATATGTCGGCAGCGGCCGCTGACTGGCAGAAGCTGTTTGCCGCAAACGGAAAAGATCTCAAGTGGGCGGACGTCAGTAAAGGCGCGACCGCAGAACCACACCAAACCCACTGGGCGTCAACATTTGACGGCTGGGTTGCAGATAGAAAGAGGTTGGATGAAACAAAAGGCGGACAAAAGTGGCTCGACCTCAACCCACCACCAAAAACTCAAAAGGGTCGTGAGGCAGCGACGGAAAAATTAAATAAAACATTGGACTCAATACTAAAGCTAAAAGCATCTTACGACCGAGCGAGGACAGAGGTAATGACAACATTTCCGGCCCAAGCAAAGAGCAAAGTGCTACAGGCTCTTTACGGAGAAGGCGCAACAGAAGCTAAGCTAACAACCGACAAAACAATCGCCCACGCAAGTACGTACGCCAGCGCATGCGGAGCCAACGGGGGGCTCTCAGTTTACGGAGATATCATGTGCATATGCGGTGACACGAGCAGTGCAAATTCAGCGGTCTGCACAAACACCAACATCAACCTGAAATGGAACAGCGCCGTCGACGACAGCAGCATTGCAGCAGCGAAAGCCAAATGCACAACGAAAGCAAAAACGGAATACACAGCCGCAACACTGACAGCTCTGATCGCCACGCTCTCAAGCAGACTGCGCCACGAAGCAAAAAGTAACGAGCTGCAAACTTACTTAGGCAAGACCAACGCCCAAACATGCGCAGGCACCGGCAACGCCGCGTGCGTCATCTACAGCAAGTATTTCGACGACGGCGCGCCGGAAGCAGGCACGCAAGCCATACCATGGGTCTCCAGAATAGCAGCAGCAGCGGCGCTACTGGAGCAGGCGGAGACAAAAGCAGCAGAAGCAAAATCCATGCGGCGCGAGATAGAAACTCTAATTCAAAGTGCCAAAGCAGCATACAAGTCCAAGCGTTATTATTTCGAAGCAGCGCCGACCAACGGACATCAAGCCGAAACAAAAAACTCACGGACACTCGCAAACAAATGTGAAAAACACCATGCAAGCCCAGATAACTGCACCAAGGCTGAATGCGACTATGATACTGAAAATAAAAAATGCAAATCCAAAACAGGAACAGAAAACCCAGCAGCAGGAGCACAAGATCAAGCGGGAGGAGCAGATACAGGAGCTTCAACGGGGTGTGCAAGGCAAGGAAATGACAAGACGGCCTGTGAAAATGACAAAGTAGGCGATAAGCAAAATTGTGCGTGGAGGAAGGGAAAAGATAATGAGGACGAGACTGAAAAAGAAAAATGCTGAAATGGTAGTTTGCCTGTATACAAGAAAATTGCTCTCATTGCTGCTACATTTATTAGTTTGGTAGCAGTTTATTGTGTTAAAAACTTTTTGCTCAATTTTATCAAAACTTATAAAAATATGCTCTTTTTATAAAAAATTTTCTATTCTAATAAATTTTTAGACATTTTAACAGTTTATGATAAA
>NW_027124821.1:750-1367 GCF_001457755.1 Trypanosoma equiperdum | reverse complement strand
AAGACTAACAGCTACAGCAGTGCATCAAACGATGGAGAGACGCTTTCAGAATTTTCAAATGTAAGAAAGTCAGTAAATTACAAAGAAGTGGTTGAGTTGATACTCAGAAAAGTGGGACTAACAAACTGTTGATGAATGAAGGTGATGCCATACGTACCAGGTACACAGGTCAACCATATGATGTTCACTGAAAAAGAGAAACGGTGTGCTACTGGTGGGATTTCGCTGGAAAAGTCTTAGCAGGTGTCGATGCAGCACCGAGCACACACACTCATGGGAGTTATCAAAGTATGAAAACGCAAAGGAAGCTTGTGTGTGTGTGTTTGTGTGTGTGTTTGCAGGAAACAAATGTGTCAGCTTCGACATCTTTCCGCAAGAAGTATAAGTTTCAGTTGTGGTCACTGACGCATTACGCATATTTTTTGGTTGAAACAACACAAACGTGGCAACCATTTAGGATGCTTTGGGCCTTTGGCAGTGGTTGTACTTCAGTTTGTATGCCCCTTCAAGAAACAAGAAATGGTGTGAAAGTGTTTTTTTTTTAAAAACAAGTATGTGCATTCAAGAAACCATATCACAGTGTTGCGCGGTGCGTTGTCGTCATGGGAGGGCCTTCT
>NW_027124821.1:303-740 GCF_001457755.1 Trypanosoma equiperdum | reverse complement strand
GAAGTTTCAGTTGTGGTCACGGACGCATTACGTGGATTGTTGGGTTGAAACAACACAAATGTGGCAACCATTTAGGATGTTTTGGGCCTTTGGCGACGGTTGTACTGCAGTTTGTATGCCCCTTCAAGAAACAAGGAATGGTGTGAAAGCGTTGTTTTTTTTAAATATCAAGTATGTGCATTCAAGAAACCATATCACAGTGTTGCACGGCTTGTCTTCATGGGAGGACCTTCCTGCATTGAGAGTGCATGCATGAAAACGGCAACAGGATGCTATGGGTCCAAGTGTTTCAAGGCTGTAGAAGTTTGCTTGCTGGTATAACATGTGCGGGCATTCATTACATACCAGTAGCAAGTTATCCCTAATCTCAATGATGGAGTAGGCGTTGCTTTGTCTATACGCATGCATTTTTTTCTTTTTCTGTCGGAAGTCCATCT
>NW_027124821.1:0-293 GCF_001457755.1 Trypanosoma equiperdum | reverse complement strand
CGCGACGCGAGTATCAGCTCTCCACACTCTTAATTTTTTTTAAGTATCTGCTTTTCAGACCACTCGCATCCATCGACTTCAGTTTTGTTACACTCCGTAATCTTTGTTGCTATGTTTTTTTCTACTTTAGTTGCACTAAGTGTAGCCAATATTAGTTTAAGGTACAAACTCTATCCTCAGCAGTATTTGGTGTTATTTCTCTTCGACGATGTCATCAGTATCGAGCGTACCTGTTTTGGTGCTCCTCAATTCCGTTCCAACACTTCTGTGTTGTATCATCGGCTCTGGGCAAC
>NW_027124328.1:883-1690 GCF_001457755.1 Trypanosoma equiperdum | reverse complement strand
GTTAGGGGTGTCGCTTTCACTCCTTTCCATATCGTTTCCTCATACGTGGTTGGGTCCTTGCCATAGCTGCTTTCAACTATGTTTTTAATATTGTTCCGTTCTGCTTGCGGTATCTCCGTCGCTGTGTCGTCTCCTTTGGCAATTTTGTAGACTCGTAGGATAAAGTTATTGTCGTCTAGTTTGTTATACGGTTCGCAGCTGTCAGTTGTTGTAGCGTATGTTGTTAGCGCATCTGAAAGTTCGGTGTCGAGTTGGGCTGCTTGATGCGCGATTTTGTCCGAATGGAACACCCATTCCTTTGTTGTCGCGCTTGGTTTCACCTTTCCTGTCTGCTGCTTTGCGGCTGGGTCTGTTTTGTACAACGTGCCTGACGAAATCCCGGCTGTATTGCCGCTGCTGCTACTGCTGCATTGTCCGTTGGTTGTTTCGCATACCATTGCTTGAGTTGCGCCTTGGGTTGCTGCCGTGGTGTCAGGCTTGACCACTTTAAGACTATGCTGCCAGTTGCTGAGCGCCTTATCTGCGCCTGCTGGTGCTTCGGCGTTTATGTAAGAGTGAATTGTGCATTTGCCTGTGTTTATGCCGGTTTTTGCTCCGTCCACAGCAATTCTCTTCCGTTGCGCTGAGTTTGTGCCCGTTGTGAAGGCGTTTGTGTCTGTTTTTTTCTTTAGAGTAGCTAGTTTCGTTAGTGCCGCAGAGGTCCCCGCCATATGAGCCAGTGCCGCCGCCTTAGAAGCGAGACCGATCAGCGTTTGTAATGCTCGGTCATCATCACCTCGCTTGCAGCTTAGGTGTAGGTCGGATAGT
>NW_027124328.1:485-873 GCF_001457755.1 Trypanosoma equiperdum | reverse complement strand
GGTTAGTAATGCGGCTATTTTTAGCTTCTTTGATTTTTTGACGTTAACATCGGGCAGTGAAGCCGCTGTCTTGAGTTTCTTGACGAGCTCTCCGATGTAGACGTTGTTGTGGTCTTGGATGGAGCAGTTGGGGTTTGTTTCAGCTGCCGTCATGGTTAAGAGTGGCAAGGATATAAGAAAAGCTTTGTCCATTGTTGAAAACCTGTATTCTTCGTAAGACTTCACACTGATTTGTTTTTTAGTCCCAAGCCGCTGCCGTTGGAGTGGCTAGTAGTTGCCGAATGTCCTGCGTTATTTAGATATTGTTGGGATTCCTGTTCAAGTTTGTTGTCGAGGTTACGTGGAAAAAAGGGAATTGATAGGAATATACGATGTTTTTCACCAGTTG
>NW_027124328.1:0-475 GCF_001457755.1 Trypanosoma equiperdum | reverse complement strand
ATAAACGTTTCAAAACACTGCTCATTGCCAGTCTTCTTGGATTAGGTAGAAAAGCATTCATTTTAGCCAAAGAAACTCCATTTTTCAAACCTAAGCTATAGAAGTCTATATCTAAAACATTTATATTCATGGTTGTCGTATGCTTCTATTTCGGTTTAATACCAGCTTGCTGGTGAGTTTTCAATGTCGATATAACTCTGATACGTCTGCTGTACGCATCATCGTGAGTATTTTGCACATCTCTCCTGGCTTTATTACTACTCTCTTTCGTCTCATATTCGGTAATTGCGGTCTTATCTGCACCCTCTTTCTTTAAAATTTCCTGACACACTCCATCACAGCCGAATCAGAGTGTATTATTATTTGACTTAGCCGTTCCTTGAAGGAAATTAATGTCTGGTCAGCACACCAATATGGAAATTGGGGAGTATTACTACAAACTCTTTGGACATCCAAGAAAACCCCTCTAATTGTT
>NW_027124927.1:0-2866 GCF_001457755.1 Trypanosoma equiperdum | reverse complement strand
ATAATAATAATAATAATAATAATAATAATATTGTTAGCAATGTGTTGTGAGTGTGCATATACGAATATGATAATAAGAGTTGTAGTGAAGCACGACATGGGGTTAGTCATAGAAGTACTTAAAAATGGAAATTTGAAATGATATTACGTAAAGTTAAAAAGAAAATAATGCACCAGTAAAATTATTATAAAAGATAATTGATATAGAGAAATGGATTATACTTACTGTAAACGGCCGAAACGAAGAAGGGACGAAAATACGGAATTGGCGATAATGAAGAGGCTAAGCGCAACGAGGCAGAAAATGTGGCTAATAATTTTTACGGAGCAATAGAAACATAATATGCTGCTAAAGAGAACTTCAGTAAAGAGAATTTATGATATAATACGAAAATACCTATATTAACTCACGGAGGATCCCTACTAAGTAAAGAAAATTAGAAGATCCAGTCCCACACTGCCATATTAGAGCAACAGAAGCCTCTGATACCACTTAAAAAGCAAATAATCCATTAAAAAGTGGTCTCTGTTGTGAAAATAACAGCTACTTCCACGTGTTGACGAAATGAAAGCGCCGAGAAAGGCGCTTTTAGGCACGTTATTGTACAGGGTTAAACGGTAACGCCCAAATTGAAGTCAGATGAGCACAAGCGGAAGTAAATTTTTCAGTGTATCTGGGACTGACAGAAACCAACCTTTTTATTTCGATTCACCACGCAGGCTGCGGATTGCCATGACAAGGAACCAATATAGGACCGTAAATGTCAGATGTTTAAGGTGTAGCAACATATGCAGTATTTTCAGGATTTACAGAAATGGGGTTACAAATAAATAGATTACATTATACGTATGAAGTATATTTAGAATGACATATATTGGAATTAAAAATACACTTTCAGAGGATTAATTGTGTGCAATTTTGCACATAAAAAATTTATCAACTGTAGGCACTTAATGACAACATTTTCACTTTATTTTCCAGCCAACAACAAGTGATACTAAAAGCATAAAGCTACATCTAAAAAAGCAGTAACGCCTAACGAGGGACAGACCGCAACACCAATCAAGTTCGACAGGCAACTGAGATAGTAAACACCGACCGGAACTAACCGAGCGCAGCAGCAGGTCACCTCCGGGTGACCGAACCAAAAAATGAATGAAATGAAGTCCGGCTGGGCGTCGGCTGTGTCGATGCGAATCCATCAGCAGACACCAACGGCAATAGGACTTCTGATAAGCATCTGTGTTCTAAAGTGGCGGACTGAGGCGTTCAACACTGGTTCAAAAGCAGTTAAAACTTTTCGCACGGAGATAACTTATGCCCAAGCGATACTACAGCAGCTGAGTCAATGGAAAATAACATCAGCAACCGCCGCCAAGGAGCAGGAGGAGGAGCAGACGTTACTGAAGCTATCAGCAGCTAGATACGCCAACACAGCTGAAGTCCCGGGATACCAGGCACTAGCAGCATTGGCACGGCAAATAGCACAAAACACAGCCGCAGAAGCTCAGCGAGCAGCAGAAAATATTGACGCGGCGCAGACACTGCTTTCGGCACGTGCACCCGAACTCTCGATCGTCGAAGCTTTGCGACAGGCGGACATTACGGCCGGCACAAGCGGTAGCCGCACAGACAGCGAACTGGGCGTCCTCGCAGGCGGGCAGGGACAACACTGCACATCATCAGGGTCGATCACCCTAGCAGACACAGTCGATTGCAGTACCGAAGAAAGCGGGATGAATACCGCTAAGCAGGTAGAGAGCGAGCTGAATCAGCTGCAAACTCTAAAAATCCGGACACCTGCAAACCTAAGAACTGTTACCATAAACATCGTATGGAAGTGAAAGGCACTGTAAACGCTGCCGTTGGAAACTACGTAAACTTAGCAGGAGCCGCTGGCTGCGGTGCAAGTGGAGCTACCCCTGCGACCGAAGCCGTAAATAACGGCTTCGCCACAAAATTAAGTATTCCTAAACCGAACTTCTCGGCGGGCGATCTCAAAATACAACCTGAAACCAGTACAGCTAGCCAACAGAAAGCGTCAGCAGATCTCTCAAATGTCGCACTGCACACGGCGGACGCCAACCTGCGAAACGCTATGCAAAAAGCTGTGGCAGCAAAGCCACAAATACAAAAAAAGGTATCCGAAAGGACACTGTCGGCGCTTATTAGTGAAACCGCAATCACCGATTTTGCGGAGAGACAAGCGATGGCGACCTCAAAGGCCAAAACTCAACCCCTAAAACCAGCAGAGGTAGCCAAACTTCTCTTTGGCGTGGAGCAAACGGACGTCAAAGCAGTGTTTATCGACAAACTTATCAAGGACTCGACGGAAATCGGAAGCGGCGACCAAAAAATAGAAGGAACCACTGCGGATTTAAGCAAAAACAACTTCGCCAAGGCTGTGGCTTATTTTTATAGCAAAAACATGAAAAAGTACAGCCAGTACAGCAGGAACAAGACCTGAAGTAAGAGGAGAAAAAGCAGATGCAGAAGAAAAAAACAGGTGTAAATAAAGATAGGGATAATAATGCCTAACCTGTGTGCAGCAGCTTTCAAAACCACTGAGAAGGGTAAATGTGACAAAACAAAATGAGAATGGAACAAAGAAAAAAGTGAGTGCAAAGTCAAAGAGGGCGCGGTTATTATTTTTGATGTAATGAAGGTTCCTCTTTTGGAAGTTTGCAAAAGCAATGGTCCACCACCACCACTTTCCTTGTTATTCATTCTTTACTTTATATATGCGTAGAAAAACTATTACGGGAGAAAGTTTTTAGAAGGTAAGTAATTTTTTAAAAAGTAAGTTTATCGCTGTAAGTTTGAGAGATGATAAAGACAACCCCTCCAACTATATCGGATGCCGAAT
>NW_027124325.1:5378-5765 GCF_001457755.1 Trypanosoma equiperdum | reverse complement strand
GTTTTTTAATACCCTATCACTCTAATACTTGGTACACACAGGTTACTATCATACAAATTTTAAAAAAGTTTAACAATTTAAATTTTTTATAAAATTTGTTAAAATACATTAAACTCTCTCACAAAACAAAATATCATATAATTAAAAACATTTCTTAAAATTCAAAAATGCTACAAAAATCGTGAAAGAAGCAGAAATTATAGCAAAATTCTTATTTTAGAGAAAACTATTGCTTCCGTACTTTTCCATATCATAGTCGTTTCCGCCATCTTTTCCTTTTTTGTCCACAAACAGAGGTTTGGCAAGAAGTATTGCGTTTTTCACAAGTTGATTTATCCTCATGATGTTTAAAGTTTGTGTTTTTTCCCCCTGCAGCTCCTTCTCCTG
>NW_027124325.1:4332-5209 GCF_001457755.1 Trypanosoma equiperdum | reverse complement strand
GGCGTTAGTGCCGGCGTTGTTGGTACATCCTTCATCTTTATTGGTTAATAAAGTTTACATGCGCTTAGCTTGAGCCGTTTTATCTCGTCTTCAGTTTTGATCTGGGCAGCTTCTTTTTTGTTTTCTGAGCAAAAGCTTGGCTGCCGCGGCTTCAAGGCCGTTGCACCATTTGATTTCTTTGTTGGGATCGTTTGGCCATTACGTCATTGCTTTTTTGTATTCTACGTATACTACTTGTCTCTGACTTTGGCATTTGCCGTTGGTGTGTAGATATCCCAAGACGACCGGTTCGGTGTTGCCCTGGGTGTCACTTTTCAGTGCCGCCCTGAATGTTGCTAGCGCCGCTGTGATTTCCGTTGCCGTGAGCACACCAGAAAAGGATGGGCATTTTGGCGCCAGGTTGTCACACGCTGTTTTTGGTTTGAAACTCCATCTCCATGCATTGGTGTGGGTGCCCACTGTGTGGCTACAGAGGTTGACGTCGCTAGTTGTGCTATCTGGAGCGCACAAGCAGATCCGGTCTCCAATTAGAGATTTTCCGGCTGCTGGCACTGCGCAGTCGTTTTTCCGGGTGTTACTGTGTGTACTCGTTTCCGCATCGTTTCCGTCTTTTTTGGATGCGCCTGCTCCGAATAGGGCGTTCTCCAGACCAGCTTTGATGTCCGGAGAGTCGTCAGCTAAACTTGGCTTAAAGTTCTATTCGCAATCGCTATAGATCGCGTTGGCGTGCTCCACTATTAGTGCAAGTTGTTTCTGGAGTCGTCGTCCAGTTATTGTTTTCTTCGGTCCTCTTTTGAGTTTGAGTTTATCATTAGTTTTCGAAGCTGCTGCTGAATTTGCTTCCTTACCGTGCACTACAGCCATAATCCTCTAGCAG
>NW_027124325.1:3705-4322 GCF_001457755.1 Trypanosoma equiperdum | reverse complement strand
AATAGGGCGTTCTCCAGATCAGCTTTGATGTCCGGAGGGTCGTCAGCTAAACTTGGCTTAATGTTATTTACGTAATCGGTATGGATCGTGTTGGCGCGGTCTACTATTAGTGCAAGTTGTTTCTGGAGTCGTCGTCCAGTTATTGTTTTCTTCGGTCCTCTTTTGAGTTTGAGTTTATCATTAGTTTTCGGAGCTGCTGCTGAATTTGCTTCCTTAGCGTGCACTACAGCCATAATACTCTAGCAATTTTTGTTTCCGCCGACTCTGTCAACGCGGCAGCTACTGTACAAGAGCCCGCGGTTTTTATTAACGTTAGTACAGTTTATAAAGCTGCGTTGTAGTCTTCTATCAACTTTTCCACTAGGAACCTGGTGTAACTGTCGTCTCCGCAAAGGTCTGCGACCTTTTCACCAGCTGTGTCTGGAACTGGCCGTTTTCCTGTGGCAGTCAGCGCCGCTAAGCGGATCAGGATCAGTTGCGTCAACGTAAGAATAAGCGCAGAGTTTGTAGTGATTTTATACATTTTCTCTCGTCTTTTTCCCTAAGTTTTGAACTTCTAAAGGTTAAACTCGTACCGTGACTATTTCTTAGTCTTTGATCAGCAAAAAGAACACTTA
>NW_027124325.1:3063-3695 GCF_001457755.1 Trypanosoma equiperdum | reverse complement strand
TCGTCTTTTCCCCTAAGTTTTGAACTTCTAAAGGTTAAAATCGTACCGTGACTATTTCGTAGTCTTTGATCGGTAAAAAGAACACTTCTGTTATTCGATGATTTAAGTTTTCTAAAGTCATTTGTCCTTTTATTAACTATTTTCTTAAATATGTTCTCATTTGTCTGGTTTCTTGTATCTAACTGTTTCCAAAGTTCCAACCACTAAACCGTTTTAATTTCCGCAAAACCTTCTACTCTAGAAGGCTTGAAGTTTATAGTTTATAATCTGTTTAATTAATGGTTTAGTCTTTATTTCTACTTCCATATTGTGTTACGATATTACGTCTCTGTTTTTGGCAAATGCGTGATTTTGCTTGTACTAGTTTCTAAGTCTGTGTGCTTTAATGGGGCTCCCGCTTAAATGTTGCACTTTCTGTCTCTTTTGCACTTGCTTTAATGGTTAAGCTTTTTAAATCTTCACATAAAATGTGAATCAAGGGCTGGCTTAAGATGCCGCAGATGGCCGTTCAATAAGCTGAATTTTGGCCTCTGTGACCCTATAAAATTAGGGTCTATTCTATAGTTATTATTTTTATCTCACAATTCTATTCCATAGCTTTATATATGCGGTATTATAAGCATATTTAGAGT
>NW_027124325.1:2218-3053 GCF_001457755.1 Trypanosoma equiperdum | reverse complement strand
AATTTTGGCCTCTGTGGCCCTATAAAATTCGGGTCTCTTCTACAGTTATTATTCGTATTTCATAAATCTATTTCATAGCTTTATATATGCGGTATTAGAAGCATATTTAGAGTTTTTTACGTTTTAGATTGTACGCGGTAATAAATTGATATTCCTTATTTTAAAATTCCCATTTTGATAATATTATATTGTCTCAAGGATATGATGATCATTATTACTATATTTAATAAAAATAAGACTTAGAAATTACCTCACACTTACTCAATATCTTCCTCCTTCCTCTTTTACTTTTACTTTACAGGTGAATGTTATGATCTCAATTATATTAAAAACTAAAGTCTCGACGATATACACAGTGGAATCTGTCTATTTAGACTGTAAAATATGGAGCACAATCTTTTGTATTAGTTCCTTCTGTGGTGTTCCGTGTTACCGCTTATTTTGTTACGTCATTTCATATTTTTTCCTTTTTACTTATCAGGTTATTTTTCTACAGATAACGTTGTAACTCAATTTTCCCACACACTGTACTCTTTCTCCGTCGCTGTCTCCTCCATTGCCTGCCTGTCTATGATTATGCTCATCCTCATATTTGTGCTTTAAATGCCGCATGTTACATCATCTTCTTTTCGCTGCCGCTTATGGAAGTGGCGGCACCGCCATTCTTTCTTATAATCCGTCAGATTTACCTAGTTCTCTTATTGCACAATTGCAATACTTTTAACTGCTTCTTTTTTACTTCCATTTCTTGTTCACCTCTCCTATTATAATATTAGTATATACACACTCAGAACGCTTTACTATTATAATCATCGTTTCCATTGCTATTTCTGAC
>NW_027124325.1:0-2208 GCF_001457755.1 Trypanosoma equiperdum | reverse complement strand
TAACCCTAACTATTAATATCCATAAAATAAACAAAATAAACCAACTTACACTGACACACATGTTTATAGCCTGTCACAGTACTGCTTTACATCTATAAATTACTATTATACTAAATTTTCATATTTTTTACATTTTCATTATTTTTCAAATTTTAATCAAAAAATGTTAAAATATATCATAATTTACCGTATTCTCAATAAAAATAGTAAATTTTCATACACTGAAAAAAATTAAAGAAAAATAAAAAAAATCCTTAGAATCTTTAAAATATTACCCAACTCACAAAAAAAGCAGCCATCATAGCAAGTGTCTTATTGACGAGAAAACTGAAATCTTTGCAACTTTCACCTTCCCATTTAAAATCCGGAGATTTGCATTGGCCCTTGGATTTCCCTGCGCAATTTGAGGTATTTTTCCCATATTCGCCATCTCTCTTGTCTGTTTTTGTGTGTGGCTCTGGAAAGCATTTTTCACCATCTGGTTTGTCTTTATCAAATTTGCATCCCGCTTCTTGGCAGGGTCCTTTGTCTTTGTTTTCCTTGCAATCTTCCTTGGAAGACGCTTTTTTGCTTGCCTCTGAGTCGAATATACAAGATGGACTACTTACAGCTCCTGTTTTTGTCAGATGCCTTTTCATTGCTTGTGCGCTGCAATAGTTTAATAGGCTGCGTGGCTTATCTATGTCGTCGTCCGATTCGAGGTTGAGTTGGCCGCTTCCTTGTTCTCTGGCTGCCTCTTTACGCACTTTATTTTTTGTTTCCTTCTAGACCCAGTGTTTTTGGAAGTCATTGCTCTTGTTGTAGGTTTGCTCTATTTTTTGTTTGATTGCCTGTGCGTCGGAGCCAGTGAATTTGCTGGTTTTGTTCATTAGTAGCTCGGCGAAGAGTTGTGTGGCTGTTTCATCCTCTACTATGTCCGCTACTGAAAATTCCGCGATATAGCAGGGTGCTTTGGATATGGGTGTGTAGGCCTTGTGCTTGTCGAATGCCGTTTGAAAATGAGGCGCGTCATTTGCTTTGCCGTTGGCCTGTAAGTTGCTTAGGTCTGTTACGCCGTATGTCTGGCTGTTTTTGCCTAGGTGGACGTACCCTGCTAGTAGTGTTGCGCCATTTGTCACCTGCGCTGCGTTAAGCGCTGTTTCCGCTTTGCGTGCCTACTATATCACATTTGGTGGTTACTGCTGCTCTTTGGTTGCTGCTGCTTACAGCTGTTGGCAGGTTTATGAATCCTTTAGCTGTAAGGTGCGCTGAAGGCTGTTTCGCAACGCTGGTTATTTTTCGGCTTCCTTTTGCACATCCTCGTAGATTAGCTTTGCCTTAAATTACTTTTGAGCTTCTGGCTGACAGAAATCCGGCAGAATTGCCGATGCCACTGTCTTCATGTAGTTCTGCCGAAAATTCTAGGCTTTCCGTAATCCTGCCGGACAGGTATGAACTGGCATCAAACGCTTTGAAGCCAGGCTTGACCGTCGTCATGAGAAAAGATAAGCTACCTTTGCACTTTTTTGTGCACGCAACCATTATTGAAAGCATCAGCTTCGCCTCTTCTGCGCTGCGTTGGGCTGCATATATTCTGAACTTGGGCTCCGTGCGCTGAATTTTCTACTCATCTCTAACGTGTCCGACAAAGTCTGAGATGTATAACGCATGGTACGCTGCCAGCTCCGTTGCTAGGCTGCACAGCTGCTCCACCTGTTCCTTTTGCAACACCGCAACGTCGTCCCCGTAACCTCTGCGCGGTGCTTATAAGGTTGTCAAGGCCACTGAAAGCAGAATTTTATGTTCCGTCAAAATCCGCTGATGAACTTGGTAATTGACTTTGATTTAGGTCCACTTACCAAAGTGACAGTTAAAGTTGAGTTCATTATAGTTAACCAAGTAAGTCATTTTGATGTTTTTTGTTTGTGATTTGCCATTTCCTCGGGCACGGTATTCTTTACACCTCAAATTAAAATTTACATTCGTTTGAAGCACTCTAACTAAACACTCACAATCAGGTAACAAATGGACTCTAGAGCTCCTGATTTTCTGCTTTTATGGAAAACACCCATGTGCAGGCCATCATTTTCAGCTACCTGAGCTTAATGTTTGACATGTGACTGCACAATAAAGTTGAAAACCACTGCCTCCACCATTTCCGAAATTGCATCTATCCATTTTTGTGTGAAATGTTGAGCACAATCTCCCCCTGTACAATTTTCTTTCTGC
>NW_027124321.1:1329-3311 GCF_001457755.1 Trypanosoma equiperdum | reverse complement strand
ACGGTGATGGCTGATGGCCGCGCCAGTGGGGGGAAACTCTCACGAAGGCACGAAGAAAATTCTAAAAAAAAATAATATAATTGTGCCAAAAACTCTCCACCGCGGTAAGAGGCAAATACTGGATTGCATTTTCTCTTCGCTTTGTGTCGATTAGTTTTTTGTTTTTTTTGTCGATTTCTTAGGCGTTTTTTTGTTAGTGAGAGGTTGAAATTTCTTGCTCTCCTCGAAAGACCATCTAAGGTTGGAACACTTTTGACCCGCGGTTGCGTTTGAGATTACGGAGAAGTTTAGCGAAGTATCGTGATATTTCTCTGGATTATGGCTGAGGCGAACTTCGTACTGTCGTAAGATACCATACGTACATTATATCTGTGATTTAAGGATTCTACTGTTAATTAACGGATGTCAGGATATCGAAGAGAAACTTCGGTAGATGGCACACGGAATTTTAGCGTCAAATAAGAAGTTAGTGTTATGGCTTAGTGTTCTGTGTTGGTATTATAGCACGTATTATGTGACATAAATAACCGTCTGTTATTGAAGAAACACTTGATATCAGCGGCAGCCACTTCTATATAGGGGAATCTTTCTCGCAAACTGTTTTTCACTTATTACATGCACTATTGAGGTTATGCGGGTTGTGACGCGTTAGAGGTGTCGAATGTATTTGTGTGAACTATAATTACGCCAACCACCTCTTTGCTTTGTCTTCTCGCGGGGGTTCGAGTCCTTCATAATCACAAAAGGATTTTTTATATATTGCCGCCAAGGGATAACTATATCCTTCAGGATACGTGTTTCTTGCGACGAAAGAAAAGTATGGTTAAGAATAATATTCTTTAAAGTCTTTGCCTTTGGTGATGACATGTGAGGTTGCGGGTGAGAAAAATTGGGATGAGAGAAGGAATATTAACGTGAAGTGTAGTTGCTAGTGAATTTTACCCTTTAGTAAGAAGCACGGTTTTTTAACTGTAACTATGTTTGTAAGGAAGCGTTGATGTGCCTCAACTGTTGCTGTTGATTGATGGCCTCGCTAAATTTTTTTTCTGTTTCCACAATTTCCACACTGAGGGTAAGCCATGTCGACGACACAATAGAAATAATGTGGTGGTGATAAGGGTAACGTTTTTCCATGGGGTTAAGTTGCCCTCGGCTAGTATTGGTTTAAGATCAATATAAACAAAGCGCCAGTCATTGGTTGGGCAAATATTACAAAAATCCGCTGTCACGTGATTATCCGACAACCACATGAGATACCTTTTATGATAGAGAAGTAACGGAGATAGAGGATACTATGATTATTTCATCCTCTAAATCTACGTGGTCAAAATGGTCATCCCTTTGGTCAATCTCTTTGCTGCCTTTTTACTGCCCTCCGCTTTTTTTCACCTGCTTGAAGGAGTAGAGGATTTATACTCTCACTTTTACGCCATTCACTGAAACGTTGCTTCACTGTTACTCGATATCAATCTTACAGAGACAGACGTTGATATTCCCACCCCTCAGTAACTGCACGTTTACACTTTTATGCATGTTCCTGTTCCCAAATATTAGTGCATACTTGCTCCGGCACGTGCTAATGTATGACCTGTAAGTGGATGCATCGGTTATGTCGACCGATGTGTGTTCACGATATTATCTTTTCTTTTTTGTTGCTGTGCTCGCTCGTGCAAGTGTGGATGTGCGTGTGCCCCGCGTATGCGAACTAAAAATAGTGCGTGGTGGGTTTCACTCGCGCAAATTTATGTGGTACCATGGGCAGACCGTAATGCATGGATCGTTCGTGAAAGCAAACGGAGCTCTGCGTGGTTGACGTGCTTTTCGCCCTGTACAAACACGTATCGGATACGCTGTTGCCGTTAAACACGGTGTACAGCAGCGTTTTCTATGCTGAGCAGTTGCGCCGTCGAATGACATCACTCCAGTACGGAATGAGAGGTTGGTCGCTTTGTGCGAAGGGAGATTGCCAGAACTTCTCATAC
>NW_027124321.1:0-1319 GCF_001457755.1 Trypanosoma equiperdum | reverse complement strand
GGAGGGAATTATATAAATCAGTGCTCTGCATGGAAAACATATCGACGGCAGAGGGACCAAAGATTAAGAGTTCAAAAATATGTTTCCACACCAATATGCTAAGGGTGTCGTGTACTGCTAATCCATTATGCACTCTTCTTTTGCATTATGGGTCGAATATTGGCACACACAGGAATATGAGTAATACTAAATAATTACGCAGTTAGCCAGCGCAGCTGGCTTCGCAATAAGTGAAAACGCGAATTTCTGGATTATGAGCACAAAATTTGTTAAAGTTGCAGAATATGTATCACTTATAGTGTGAGCTGCTGGGGGTTTCTCACCTGCAATAAACAGGTTGATGATGTTACAAAGCTTGAGACTGTGATGCATTCTCTCATAAAATACAGAAAATGTTGAAAGTGGATGCAACTTCTTTACTGGAAAACGCAGTGCAACTTCAACAAGCCACTTTAGTCACTATCTTAATCAAAAAAGAGCAATTGATGATCCTAAACATCATCTTGCGCTACTATTTCGTTGGAACTGGCAAAAAATGTTAAGATCATGTTGACGGCAATATGATAGATGAAGAAGATTCACGATGAGACAACAGCAAATCCTTGTGGGTTTAGTGTCTGTTGCGGAGGCGTGCGTTCTTGGCTCTTACCTAGTGTTGTGGGGGCTGTACTTTTGTTATTAAGAACTAATGGTAACTGTTGCCTAAGCGCGTTAAAGCGTGTCTGCATCACATTTTTTGCATCTCTCGTACAGGGTTGTAGGGAATGAAGGCTGCCATAGTGGAACTGGTCGTTTTGCTGTTGTTCATAATTGGCGTTGATGGAGCAGAACAAGGCACTTGCATGTTGTTGGCTGATGTTTACGGTGATGTAAGTTTAGACAAGTCCGTATGTTACCTAAACTGACTTTCCGACGCACTAAACAAATTTTACAACGATGGTGAGCAGAAACTGTTTGTAAATGAGGAAGTATACGCAAATGCATCTCATATATTGTATTACATGGAAAGAAAAACAGGTGAATGTGTTAAATATTTGAGTGTTATTAGCAGTGTTGTGATGGTAGAGGAAAATGATAGGTTGGAAAAACTTATATCTTATGGAAATGCAATGGGAGACCTTGTGGCTAAGGTTGGCGGCTTGTTCGCTGAGGTTAATGAAAGTGTAAGGGTAGTGAGGAAAGAATTACCTGGTGCCCTTATAAAAGTGAATAAATATTATACGGCTATTGCTGAGATCACAAGGACTGTGTGGGATGATGTTAAAGCTGTGGAAAGTGGAAAGCACGAATGTAAAGATCAAGAGTTTAGAGGTGTTAAA
>NW_027123935.1:79455-80104 GCF_001457755.1 Trypanosoma equiperdum | reverse complement strand
CTCACTGGGCATTGGTACACGCTCAGTGTGTTCTTTTGAGCCTCGTGATAACAATAAAGGTAGGTAATGGGAACATCTTATAGCTCCGTGGACGTTATATTCATATATACGCTGAGCTAAAGTGAAATACCGTTGAGTAACTAGTGGAGGACCAAAGAATCCGAGAGGGTGGCGGGTTTCAGTTGCCAGTAGTCAAATATGTCTTGTCTCGCTCAAGTTATTGTCAGTATTGCAGAATACGAAATGACATCATGTGTAAGTGAAAGAGAAGAAACAAGAAAGGAGAAAAGAAGGGAGAGAGGAGGTGGAAGCGGCGGTCAGACACGGGGGACAATAGTCCTCATGGTGTAATACGGAGATATTGACATTGACTCACTTACGTCCTGTCTGTAATCACACCGTCACTTAATTGAAAACAGGGCGGGAACATTTCATGCCTCATTGATCTCGGTTGGTTTAGTCGGTATGGTCATATCGTACAATCACCTGTAGCAAAGACATTACGTATAATCACTGGCACCCTCACAAGTATTTAACGTACCCGTCTGCCTTCACGAGTTGTTTTGTAAGAAGTATCACTACCATTTTCTTAATGGTGAATAAGTTTTTTAGTTGTAGTGGTAAATGGTTGCGGTTACAGTGTACTTCT
>NW_027123935.1:64519-79445 GCF_001457755.1 Trypanosoma equiperdum | reverse complement strand
TTTTTTTTTTTACTTATCACATGCAATTTATTTTCTTTGTATCATTCCTCGTCTGCAAATGGGTCAGGTACGCTGTATGTATGTACTTCTCCACTTGCCGTACCTGCGCTAAAACCTGCACCGTCATGCGTTATTGTAGTAATTCTTGTGTCACCATCCACTGTGAACGAATGGAACATTTTGATTTCTGTAGCAAACGTATTTTGATCGAATCCTAACAATGGCCGTACTGTCCAAAAAGAAATGGTTCCATCCTCGTGTCCTGCAAGCAAGATGTTGGTTTTACTATAACTTTCAAAGTTAATGTATTCTGCTGCGCAAAAATGCTGTTTGGGGCCATCAGCCGCTGCGTCGTTGTTCGCGGGAGGTGCCGTTGTTCCCTTCCTTGCGGTTGTGGCCGTGCTGGCTTTGGAAACGCTTGCCACACCAAGAACTCTGCCGGTGCTTGACAACTGCACAATATGATTGTGAGTAGCAATAAAGTAACAGTTGCTTTGCTCGTCCCGAGTAATGTCACGGATAGTAGAGGACTCGTCCACAACATCACTGATATCAAATTTGAAGCAGAACATTACCCCAGAGTGCGCAACGTGCCAAAGCGACCCCCGAGGACCATCTTCACATACAACAGAAAGGTGACCACTGTTCCACATCTTCAAGAGTTTCACAGGCGCGCTATCGTCGTTTCTGCATGCATTGAGAATCGACATAATAGTAAATGGAGCCGTTGATGTCACACGGCTGCAGATAACCACCTTTCCATTGGTGGTCCCTATGCATATGATCCCCCCGAGTGATGAAGTACACATCGTTGTAAGTTCCCCATATCCTTGATGCCAGACATTAGGGAGAACGCATAGAAGCGTCGGCTTGCCGTATTCATGGCAAGATAGCTCCCTAGTGACATTACTGTAGTGGCAAACCTGCATCGGCGTCGTTGGAAGTATGAGGCTGAACCGAGTGGACGCGATAGCACTAGAGTCCACGATGCGCAACGACGTTATAGGCGTGCAGCAACGCTTGTTACCCCATGGATAACACACTGACCTCCACCTGACGAAGAGTTTCCCCGCTTCGTTTATGAAGGCTTGTTGGGGGGTTGGCCCGTATCGGTTGTCGAACCTGCGAGCATGGGCACGGTTGAAAAGTTGCCGAGGTGTCTGCCCGAAGTTCGCCGCTGTTGCCACAATCGCTTTGCAATCCTCCTCACTGGAGGCTTCGGCGATGGCTCTTCCAACGGCTTGACCATACGAAAGGTGCAGAAAGACGTTGATAGCATCCACTGCTCCCCTTCCGCGCTGTTTGTTTCCAAATACGAGGTCAACCCACTCGTGCAGCTTGCCACTGACGACGTCACTCTCCAAGGCCTCTGCATGCAGATGAACAAACCGCTCCACGTCACCGCCACACCATTCAGGTAGTACGACATCCCCCAACTGCACACCGTCAAGGCGCACGCCAAGGTCGATCCTACTCTTGTTCATGAACATCTCTGGAAGACAAAAAAATTCAGGGACAAGCTCCTTCACATCACCGACTCCACCACAGCTGTTCCATGCCTCAGAAACACTATGAAAAATGCGTCCAGCAATGTCAAGTCGGCCCCCCTGGTACCTAACAGAGCGCTGCGTGAAGGGCTGAAGGCGAATTAAATAATACATTACCACTGCACTGCTGCTGTAGTGAGTTCCGTGATGGAATGGGGGTTGAGACTTATCAAACCATTGCTCGTACCGATCGCGTAATTGCCTCTCCTTCGCCTCATTCAGAGCACCGATCGGCTTTGCCAAGTCCCTATAAACACCTGGGTCCCTTAAATCGATCGTAGAACTTTCATAGTCGCTAAGAACCCACGGCATCACAGGGTACTGACCCATGTCAGCCACCGTTCTCCCAGCAATGTCGTTGAGCTGGAGCAAATACATGCGGTTGCTGATTCTGCGCTGCTTCCATCGTTCTCCAAGTTCAGACATCCGAGACTCCTTTTGGGAATACGTCTCCATATCCGCTTGTGGGGCTACACGCGACACTGCAGACATGATTTCCTCCTGTTTTGCCCTCGAAAAGCAAAGTCTTTCATCAAGAGCCGCGATGAAACACCTGTCACCGTTTTCCAGTTGAAACTCCAAAGCAACGGGACGGTGCTGAAAAAAGCGCTGGTGCACTTTCAGTATACTGCCTGTGGAGAAGCGCCATGTGAACGACGGAGAGTTTGGCACACGCGACTCAACGCATATCGTTCGGAAGCAGCAGGAATGGCGGGCAATTTCCAGTTTTTCTGTGTTACCCCTTTCTGATAGCCACGGGAGAAAGTTGCGGTTATCGCAGGAAGGCGAGCCATTGTCCAGTGATAAAGTCCCCCATGCGTCCCGGGGATTAAGAACCCCGATGGAGAAATCACCGCTCGCCGAAAACTGGCTATCACCAACGATCACAACCTCCCTTGGAGTCACAGACATTACGCTAATTGAGCACTCATCACCATGAAGATAATACACATTACCGACAAAAAGGACAGGGTTGGTGAAGTGGGAACCAACAATACGAAGAAGAGCCGCGGGCACACTCGCCCGCGAATGGGAACTGACGGAGCCATCGTCACTTGCAGTACTTGCGGCAAGACGACACCTAAGCGATGGATAGCGTATGTGTGCATTTGTCAAATTGTGGAGTAAATCAAAAGGCACGCCACAAGGATACCCCACGGCGCCACTGGGGTGAAGGTGCAAAGTGCCCGGTTTTTCTTCCATCCCATAGTTGGGGAGTAGCTGAACTTGTAAATGTCGGTGCAGTACATCGCAGCACTCAATTCTGCGTGCCAACAACGTTGTGTCCACAAAAGTTGAGGTATCAGTAAGTTTCGACCACTCTTCGTTCATCGCATTGCACTTCACTTTGCAAGAGCTCATCAGGTCTGCACACTCACGGTCCCTCTGCTCCACCGCACACGCCGCCCAGCGGCGGTCCCTCTTCTGGAGAAATGTTTTTCTCAACGTCATCTGAGTCCATTCGTCTTTGCATAAGCTTTGCTTGAAATTACTATGATCTGCCATTACCCATGCAACCAAATCCCCCACTCCTCCATCAGTGGATTCCGTGAGCATGTAGAAAACGCGTGCAGCTTTCTCCTCCGTATTCCAAACCAAGCGAAAGAAGGGGACCTCCCTGTTGGCAACCAAAAATGTGCGCCACAAACCAACCAACTTTTCCATATTAACGGAATGCCTGTCCACGTCTGAGGCTAATAACACCTCTGAAATATCTAACAACCTATGCGTGGTCAACCGAAGAAGCTCTTCAGACGGAATCCGGTAGCCGAAGACACCAATGTGCTCGTCGTGCAGAGAATCAATCACCGATGCTGCGGACCGAGCATCTCTCCCGCAGCTTACTGAGTCCATTAAAAGAAGTAAGCACTCAGAAAGAGATTCACACAAATCTTTGACTTGCTCGGTGTTAAGATGTAACTTGAGTAAGTGCTGCAAAAACTTCGTCACCGCCATTGTGGGGGTAGCGGCCCCGCTTACCAACCGATCAGCAAGGTACTTCCCCGTGGCTACCATGTTGTCAAGGACGCACTGGCCGGTCTCACCAGGTTGCTCCTCACGAAGCATATCCGTTAGAGCCTTAAGACAAAAACAACAAACCGCCACACAGAACATATATCTTGCCCTGAGTCCTATGCCGCTTGGGCAGAGAGCAAGCGCCCGTTGCAGCGCGAGCACGAGTTTTGGCGGAGAACGCACCGACTTCCTACCCGTCACGAAGGGCTGACATTTGGCACTACGTGCGTATCGCTTGATGTGCGCAACAAATAGCGCACGACAAGCATTGTACAGCTCACTTTCTGGTTGATGCAGTAGAGCATCGAAATCACAGTCCCGTGCCTCGGTAGCCGGTGAGGTATTAGGGCCCCGCGCATCACAGACTAGTTCCTCCCTCTCGTCGTCACAGTCATCGAAGTCAAAGCCGCCTGTGCCAGAGTAGCCTCCATCAAAAATATCTCGATGCCCAACAGTGGTTCCTAAACCCTCTACCACGTCAAGAAGAGGCAACGGCATATTCCCAACGCTCCCCACATCCTTGTCCATAGGCAATGCGGGAAACAGACAAAGCAGCGCCATATCCATTGGGTTGTATGATTTTTGTGAAACGTACATAGCCTTCGAGACGCGGCGGTCGCTCGGGTATCTGCGCGCAACCCACTGCAAAATGGCAACTACAGTCCGCCTCATCTCCCCGTGATCAGCCGATTCCCTCTTTGTGAACGAAATTCTATTCGCGCCGTCGTCGGGTATCTTCTGTCCCCGACGCAGCCGTGCGCAGAACACAACCACAGAGATGTAGCACCTTAGTTGTGACCGTGCCCTACAATGTTCAGCGGTGGCAGCTGCGCCCATCGCAGCGTAGAATGAAGCGCATGTGATGTGAGGGTAATTCACCGCCGCGTCAGGTCGCAGCAACAACGAAGCACTCCTACCAAGCAGATGCATAGCAAGTTGCAAGAAGGACGGCACTGTCCCTTCAGAAGTGGTATACAATTGGTTTAGCAAAGCATATGGAGGTTTCTGTTGGTCCCAGTCGCTCCCCCAGAAGCCACTGATTAGGACAATCAACAGGTCACTCTGGTGTGCGTGGTGACGCAAGTTTTCGTACAATAAAGGGATGACGTCTCCGAAGCGTCTTCTAAACGTTTCACTCCGTTTGTAACAAAGAGTAAAGAGGTGCATCGCCATGGTTACGGAAACTGGATGTGCCCACTCACTCGTCAAAATGTGAAACCAGCACTGCGGCATTGCGTGCGACAGGGCCTCAGCAAACATTAGTCCCTCATTGTGGAGACTGACACAAGCGCCACAGAGCACTTTCAGCAGGTGGTTGAGCACAACAACAACTATGCACTCGAATGCTACCAGTGGTATCTTGGACACAAGGCGCTTGGCAACGGTTAGCACATCACGCTCCACGGGAACTATAGACGCACATAAGTTGAGAACCTCCCGGAGCGCAACAGCATCGCCTGCGATGCACTCAATGTACAGCGCAATGACAGCAACAGCGGATTCTAGTACCGGGGGCCATACATACTCCCTCACAAGTCCGCATATGAAACCGTCAAAAAAACTGGAATGTTGCAAACGTAAGGCATTTACCGCCCTAAACGGGTTGCTCTTTTGTAGGAGTGCAGTAAGATGAAACAAAATACGTTGTTGACACTGCTCCGGGAGAAACGAAGTAACTTTCCAGTTAAAAAAGACGTCCTCAACCGGTACTGTGTTATACACGACGCAGTGCTCACCTGTGGATTCCTTCGCTGCACCAAGACCAAAAACTGCGTCCACCCCGTCCGTAGTAGCCAGATAAACCTGTGGCCGTTGCTTCACTTGCAGAGTTACATAATTGATGAATATTGCCACATTGCCGTCACTTACCTCCTCCGCCTTCCAATAATACGTGGCAATTATTCTCAGTGTCGTTGCTGCTATTCTCTGCAGAACAGCCATCTTCGCGTCAGCACTATCAAGCACGTTTTTTGTGTTAGGCATTGTAACCTCATCGTATGCACAGGAGATTACACAAAGCCAGCGCAGCCACTCGCAGGGGACGTTATGTGAGATAAGCACCTTGGTTATGTTTCCACCCGTAGCCACGGGCTCGCTGTGTGAGCCGTGTAATAAAAAGTTCGTCACTCCATTTCTCCCCGCAGAGTCAGGGACCACCCACCTCTTATTGTGGAGGGACTGTAACTGGGAGCACTCGACCAACTCCGCGTTCTGCACATGTAATGATAATATCAGGAATTCTGCAGGAAACGGAGCGAAATTAAGCGCTCTTGAGCTAGTAAGTTCTTGAAGCTCCCCATGGGCAGCGCTAGCAACTAAGTACCGCAGCGCCTCTGGTCTCAGCAGCGGCAACTCCAGCGGGCACCTCTTCGCAGCCCTCAGACCTGTGAGCGAATACGGGTCCACACAAAAAAGCGACATTACTTCCAATTGTGATAAAGCTGCATTAAACAGCTGAAACGACACAAAACGCTGCATGCAGCCCTCAGAGCTCCCTTCGTGTGAAAACCCCACGGTGCAAGTGAAATCATAGGTGCTTTCAGAGAGAATCCTTGCCATAAATGAGGGGCCTCCAGGGTACGGAAGGAATGTGTGGGACCCAGGTACGGTTATATCGGTCTGAAGGGTGCGAACTCCATCGTAGAACGCCGTCACAGTGGAGGAAAATAATCGGTTGCATAAAAAGCTCACTACTACGTGCATCCACTGGCCTGGCGGAATGAAGGGAAGGGTGACAACTTGTTGCGCTTCGTCCGCCGGGGAAACTGCAAAAATGACCTTTCTTTGCATCGTGTCAACCGACAATGACACTTTCGTAGAGCCCTCAGCGCCCGGCCAGAGCAACTCCCAAAGCTGAATCATCGAACCCGTATCCGTCCCTATGCATGATTCCCAATACACCCACACAGCCGTCGTGAAGCGGTCGTTGAGAGAACAACCCTTTTGCACACCCCGCAGCACCCCATGCAATGCGCCGTTTCCGTACCATGTGATATAATCGTGGAATTCATGCTGCAAACCTTCCCCGATTCTACCGTATGCTAGTCTCTCCCAGATGGCTTGAGCGTTCGAGACATCTTCAAGTGTTAGATACTCCTTCGAAGACGAAAGCAATGCGAGCACATCCCTTCTCGAAACATCGGCCACGTATGGAAGCAGCTCATAAAGTTTTTGTTTCACCACCGTAGAGGTGAACGCGTCGTCAACGAGAGGTAGGCAGCGGCGGTGGAGCATGCCAGATAGGAGCTCCATCAAGTTTTTCTGCCAATCGCCGGATTGATTTCCTGGTTCCACTATCCAACGAAGAAGCACACCAAAAGGAAAGGTGTGCTCGAAGCGGCAGGACAAAGGTATGGAAAACCCCCCCACTACTTCACAGCACAGTCGACTGCCCGGCGTCATCGTTTTTACAGTTTCTACACGCATAGCATCGGCAGCAATCAAGTTTTTTGTGGTGGTGTAAAACCCTGTGGCAAGATCAACCAGAAGTTGGACCATCCAAGGGGTTCTGACAGCATCAACATAGTGTGCGACAATTCCTCCAGCTTCACTCCACCGCAGGTGCGACAACAACAATGCCAACGATGTTCCAATAAGATGCGCATCCTCCTCAATGCAGGTACTTTGGTCCAGGTAGTGAAGCAGGTAAAGGCACACGTAGATGTCGTTACTTCTTATCGCAGCCCATGCACCCCGTTTATCCTGCAGCAGGTACACGAATACACACAACAGGATGGAAATTTGTGAAGGCCAGGGGCTCTGGCCGCCCATTGCCCTCAATTCGCTAATAAGAACATCCACAAACTGCCCCTCGTTGAATACCATTGAACAAAAGAGATTCCGAAATGTGACTGCTACTTCCCTTACACCATCACCATGAGCACGCAACAGCAGAAGCAGCACCTCGTGGGGCCATTCAAGCCTTGCCAGTAGTGCTACCAACGGTGCGGATGCGAGTGCCGATCTCACGAATTGCGTCACCGCTGCCAGATATGAAACTGCCTGCGGTTGGACCCAGTCGCTTATCGATGTCACCTCCTCAAGCGTCCACTTGAAGACGCTATGCAGTGTTTCTACCTCAGATGCATGACTTACTGCCGTTGAATAAAAGCTAAGAAACTCTAGCACAAAAATCTTCACCTCAACCACCGCTTTGGATTCCTTCCTTAGCACTGCTGCAACCGAGGAAACGGTCTCTGAGATGGCAATGCCGCGCTTTACGGCGGTGAGCAGCAACTGCGTTACACGTTGTAGTTGACACGGTTTGAGTAATAGGAGATTTTCGGTGCATGAATAGAGCACAAAGCGGACCAGCTCCTCCTCCACATCATCAAGACAAACCAAGTCAAACAGAGGGCGAGCACATGCCTCTATAGCCATTTCTTCGGTTGCGCAAACGAAAAAGCTCGTTACGCATTCCACAGCCTCGCGACATGTGATAGGACTACGCTTCGGTGATCCAGATGCACCAACGGAGCTTACAAACCGCTGTATCGTGTTAACCTGTGACGGTGTGAAGACTGCAGAGAAGAAATTAGCCACACCTTTCGCAGTTCCCGACGATGTTGTGGCCGAAGGCGGCCCGCGTATCGCGGAAGCTATTGAACAAATAGACCGAAACAGCCTCTCTGCGTGTTCATAGCGCTGAGCCATAGCACTTTGAAGAGGGAAAAGAACTGAAAACACAACCCCGAAGTCTGTAGTTTCCACTTCCGGGTGGCCCAAGACACTACGAACGCTTAGCAAACTTTCGATACAACACACCAAACATTCCAAAAACGCACCTAAATCTTTCGCAGAGGGCATAAACGAATGGGCCAAATGAAGCGCCCGTTGAAAAGATGCGTCCTCCGCGCTGAACTCAGCTTCGCCCACTGAAAGTCTGCTCAAATCTGCATCTGGTAAAAACATCAAAGCAATAACCCCCCGAGATGCATCTGATAGTGCTGCACTTCCTTCGAAGTGATTAGAAAGCGTGAACTCAAAAGTACGAACAACTGCGCGGAGAAATACCCAGCGGCGATACTCATCCAACAACAGCCGTTCTTCCCTGTAGTGTAGGAACAGCCGATGAACGAAGCACATTACAGCAACAGCTGTTGAAGCAAGCTCCAGGTAGTTCGGCTGCTTCCTTCCGTCATCAAGCAACACTTGCAAGAGTACATCGTATACCCTCATAAGTAGTGCTGGAAGTTGTTCATCGGAGGTCATGTGAATAATATCCGTAACGCGCTTTCTCCATTCCAAAGTTGTGCTGTAGAAACTTTCCGTTCCTAGGAGTGTCAGTGTAGAAAGGGCCTTTGCGAAACCAGGACTCTCCGCCAGCATGGTGACACCCTCACGCACATGTGCGCCGAAGAGAACAGACTCGATAAGCGACGTAACCAAACAAACAAGCGACTCGATAAGCGTGGCTCCTGTGCCAAAGTATTTTTTGAATGGCGCGGCGCCGGCATTTGGGCACTCAGCCAGGAAATGTTCCAGAAACAAGCAAAGAAGCTGAAGACGGCGGTCTGCTTGTTTTTCCTGCAACACCTCATGAAGCTGATAGAGAAGCGGGGTGGCACCTTCGCCACCACCCACGCTTCCGTCTGCACTTGACGAAATAATAGTTGGTGGTACCTACTAAACAGCACAGATAGAAAGTAAATATTTAACGGAGAAACTTGTGTTAGGCGAGCCAGAGTTCTGAAACGTTCCATGAAGACCCTCTCTTTTTGGAAGAGCGTTCTTTCACGGCCGAAATAAGGATTGCTCGGGAGGACAAGAAGAAGATGGAAGATAAAACCCCCGACAACGAAATGGATGTTATGAAATGGAGGGGTAAAAGCCGAAACCGCTTCCAAACGATCAGCGGGGGTCGTCTCAGGTAGCACTTCTCACGGAAAGCCAAAATATTGGGTGACAGTCTATGTAGAAGATGCGCAGTAGACGTAAATATTTTCGGCGTCGTCTTTTGTGTTAATCCAGAGACAACTTTGCCTTCAGGGAGCTTTTCGAAAAGGCAAGTACCACTTTCCACGCACTGCCCTTACATGACCACTTCTGGTTCGGGATGATTTTGGGTAATTTCCTTGTTTGGAAGCACTTTAACACCATTCAGGTACTTTCCATCATCCACACGGACATCCTCACCAAGTACCGTATCGTTGACTATCCTGCACCACGAACCAATCCTTCCATTCCATCCCACGATGCTGGACTCTATTAGAGTCCCGCGACCAACAGTGCTGTTATCCAGTATGGCGGTACGCTGGATGCGGCAGCAGGGCCCAATGACGCAACCTGGTCCGATCGAAACGTGCGGACCGATAACGGATCCCTCACCAATTTTCGCCGTGGGGTGAATCATCACACAGCCCTTGAGCACGTAGCTCCGATCGGATACCCTGCGCTCATCACAGCTGAACCCCACTTCGGTTGACGTACCAGCAAGTGAATCAAGATACTTACCCATACCTTCTATGTAGTCCTTTGGCACACCGATATCCATCCAAAACCCCTCAAGGTGAAAAGCACTTAGTTGTGAATCGCTTGCCATCATTGGAAACACTTGTCGCTCGATGGACGTCTTCTCTAGCTTGATGCGGTTAAGGATGCTTTTGTTAAATATGTATATGCCGGCGTTTATCCTGTCTCCAACGAACTCGGGGGGCTTCTCCACAAATTGCTTGATTGCACCCGTGACCTCGTCGTGCACCACGACCCCATATTTTCTCCAATCCTTCACCTTCGTCACCGCAATGGTTCCTTCCCTCCCGTGACTCAGATGGAAATCGAGAAGCTTCTGAAGCGGAAAAGTGCAGATAACATCGGCGTTGAAGACGAAGAACGGTTTGTCGTCCTGCAAAAGGTACTCCCGAGCAAGAGCCAGCGGCCCAGCGGTGCCAAGTGGCTCCACCTCCAGGGAACATACGACGGAAATGCCGAGCTCTCGTGCCCATTTCTGGGTAACTTCCGCCATCACCTCTGACCGATAAGCCACCGCTAACACCACCTGTGTAACGCCAACGTCACGGAGTGCTTCCAGTTGCCGGAGGGTTATGGATTTGTTACAGAATGGTACCAAGGGCTTCGGTGTGGTAAGGGTTAGCGGCCGCAGCCTGGTGCCATATCCTCCAACAAGAATGACGGCCCTCATTCCGGGGGAACAAAACGGCCGTTCAGTTGGTATTTATTTAGCCCGTTCGTCCTATAAAGCCTTCCCAACCCAATTTTAGAATTACCTCACCTTATTAGACACCTACCCTTCTGCTTGCCTTTTTGTCACTTTACCTGCAACAAATTGCCTCACTTAGCTCACCGACTTGGGCAAACAGAAGATAAAGACAGAGTGCTGGCAACAATTATGTGGTGTGTATCACCCACGCGAACAAAAGTATGCAGTTACAGCAGCAAACGCAAAAGCGCTTGCAAGGAAAGGAAAGCATACCAAAAGACTGGGGAACAGTTCAGATGGTGATACCATCAGGGGGCTAGTCCGAGCGTAACCTTCATGTTGGCTCTGCTGCCCACCGCAGGATGACTGTATGATCGGGGAAAGAAAGAACCAGAACTATCCCATCGATCACGCATCGCACCAGGCTCTATTCGGTCTCCGTTCCACTTATCGCACAGAACATGTCGCACCCCCTCCCTCCAATGCGTAAGCGTTTGGTCATACAAAACTACATGTCTCAACACTTGGGGGCAATACACCCAAGAAAGGAGCATACACGCATTACACCAACAACCTCAATGGATGTGCTAACGCTTGCGCGACACCCCGTATGTGTCGCACTTCTGTAAGCGAACGTAGTGTAATGCTGCGCGGCCAACCGACTTAATTGGCCCATCACCCCCACACCTCCACAAACAATGGTGAAGTCAAGCGACCGCATCGATAATCTGACAGTTCTCCATCAAAAGCGCCGCACACTGGGGAGGCTTTAGTTGCCGGGTTTTGTGTTCCTCCAAGGCAGCGAGCCCCTTGAAAGCTTCTTACAGTTCGGGTACCGAGGAGAACAAGCGCAGAACGTCCAAACCGGAAACAAAGGGTAACGAGGGTAACCTTTTGCCCTCAGAATCAAATTATTTCACCTTCGCTACTGTGTTCCATCTAGCGACGATGAGCACCACGTAACGGATAATCCAGCTACTTCAATAAATGCCCCAGTGGCTTCCTCCACCTCAGTTCGGCCACGGTCAGAAGTATGTGTGAGAAGAACAACATGCAAAATGGCAAGGACTGGGCTGCCGCAGTGCCGCAGTGGGGATACTGCCCAGACATAGCAATGTGGCCGGTCGTCCCCCTTCCCCTTCTTTAGAACGACACATCCGTTTCTAGACAAAGTCTCCTTCACGAACACGCCATTTCCCAGATAGAGGTCAAGCATCACCACGGTAACCGCAAATGCAATCATGCATTCAATTAGTTTGGTGATCACTACTGAGGTCGGTTATAGTGGTGGTTATGAGGTCGTTGGCCCCGATACCCTGACCCCCTTCCCCCGCGGTAGCCTAATCCTCTTCCCCTCGCACGCCCAACATTTCCCCCACGATCCCTATCGAAAGAATCGGAGAGTGGCCCAGCTGCCGCACGGGCCCCTGCTGGTGTGGAAACACCAAACCGCAGGGGTTGGAATCGTGGCGCGTCGCTTCTGCTCTGTTGGATGAGTACCTCCTTTTTCAGTTGTTGTACCCCACCACCGAGGGGCACAACACAATCGTCTGTCATTATAATAGCACCATTTTTTATTTCGGCACCTTCCTTTACGAGTAGCTTTTCCCCGGGAACTGGTATGGAACGAAACACGCTGAGCGTAGACAACTCAACAGCGGGTACCTCAGAGTGCCCATCACTTAGAACAAGCCGCAGAAGACGTGTTTTGAGGTTTTTTTGAAAAGCTGCTGTCAAGATCGGTTCCTCCTCGCTTGCATCCAAACAGGGCCGCAGCGGCTGAGTCACGTCCCTGGAACTGCTCACCTGCAACACTAAAGAGCAGGGTAGAGAGTTAAGCTGCAAAAGAGACACACGAGGAAGTGTGCATACATCCGTAATATCCTTCAGGTTTTCGTTAAGAGCCATCTTGTAAATAAACTCCGCTGTAGGACTAGGGGTATCTACGCAAACTCGTTCAACAAACCGCGTGCACACAGCGATGTGGTAGCGAGTCCGCACTTCCTCGTGGAGAGCCGCCATCGCCGGGACGTACTACAGATATTGGGGGTAAAGGCATGCAAAGAGAAGTTATTGAGAAGGGAAGACATATTCAGAGTCCATGTGATCGAGAAGTAATACAAATTCAACCGTATAACAACGTGTGGGAGAAAAAAATGATGCTGAAAGGGGGGGATAAAAGGCTACTGGACAACAGGAACCGACAAAAGAGTGGCATCCGAACGGAAGTGCAATGCCGAGGAGGGCAGCATTTTTTTAAAAAAAAGGTAAACACCAAAGGGGTTACACATACAAAAATAAAAATACTTTTTACACCCTCTGAAGTAATACGTGTCCAGCAGCGGCTGCTGGGCAGCGTGAGTCTGTTCACATCTAATTGATCTCTTCCTTTTACTCACTACTTTACTCTCTCCCCCCTCAAGTTGCGGTCACATTTCACTGGTTCAAGAGGTGCGATAACAGTAATATACGAAAGAGTAAACGGGAAGGGTGAGCGCACAGTTACACTACTTACCCAACTTACTTACAAGTGCAGCGTTTTCCTTCGTAAGCCTTTTATATTCTTCATCAAACTCCGCCTTCATATAATCCACATGTGACATTAACGTCTCGAACTCTCTCTCTTTACCCTTCACCTGAAGTTGAGCTGATACAGCGTGAGAAGCGATGGCATTTTCGAGAATTGTGGTCTTCCGCTCTAGTTGCTCAACCTTCGCGTCACCGGCATTGAGTTGCTCTTCACGATGAAGAAGCGTGGCACGAGAGAGTTCTAGCTCCCGGCAAAGTTCCTCGAACTGCTCAAGTGGTACCTCAGTGGCACCCTCAGGTATATTTTCGATGTGCTCGTCCTCTTCTTCAACGTCCGCGAACACCTGCTGCAGGAAGAGGTTTACTGCCTCGAGTTTGGTCTCCAGCTGTCGTAGACGCATCTCAAGGGAGAGGATTGACTTTGAGTTCCTTACATTTGCCTCCTGAAGTTTGGACAAGTTGGCGTACAAAACTTTTTTGTCTCCCTCAATCATCTTAACGGTCTTGTAATCATCGGTCACCTTCCCACTAGCGGTATCGAGAAGGCGCTCCTTCTTCTTCGTAAGGCGTTCGAAAGACTTCAGTTCACCCAGCAGATTTTCGTACTGAACAGTTTTCTCACGAAGGACGCGCTGTGCCTCGGCGAATTCCTCGTCCTTGGTCCTCTGTTCTTCCAGCCGCTTTGTGTAAAATTCAGCCTGCTTGTCCAATAGCGCTGTCAATGCCTTAATGGCGTTCTGTTCATCCTGAAGCTCCGTCAAAACCTTTTTTCTCATTATCCACTCGCTCGACACTCCAACTACACTGCTTGATTGACTGCCGGAACTTATCCACCCGGTTACCTGCTTCACCAGGGCTGTACGGTTACATATGCTTTCAATTCCTTTTTCCACATCGTTCAGCTGGACGGACGTTGTGCTGGCCTCATTTTGCAGCTCAACGGTGCGCCTGTTCGCACATTTAATTTCACCTTCGAGGCGAAGAATTTCATCCAACGACTCCCGAGGGATCTTGAGACGACTTCCAGCGCCATCGGACTCCTTCTGCTGCTTCTTGCGAAGCGTCACCTCATTCACCGCGTGAAGCTCCTTCAGAAGCGCCTGTTCTTCCTTTGCGCGGCGGAGCTCGGCCTCCTTTCTCGTCAGTTGGATCTCGAGGCCCCGCACCTGACTTCTCCGTTGCTCAAGTTGGATGTTTACATCAGACTCCTCCCGGTGTTCCACGACAGCATTTGAATCGGCCATTTGCAGCCCCTTTCAAGATGTGTCCCTTGTATATCTTTTACAGGCCTCCCCTTAGTTTCTCCCTGGCGAAATATATGAGTATATGACCCTACTCTATGCTATTGCTATACCTTTCTTCTCTCCACCGTCCCTTGTGCTTAAATATTTCCTCTTGAATCCTCCACAACCTGAAAACTGATAAATAATGTTTTATCACTACGTGGCTATTTTGAGGATCGAATGATAATTGCAGGTGGGTAGTAAAGCAGAAGAGTATCCGGTGTTTAACAAAAAGTTGAATTTGATGGACGAAGGGAGACAATGGGAAAGAGTAAGAACCTGTGCAAATGTGGGAGTAAACGTGCATGGATCCAATAACAAGATGTAGCTACTGGAGTAAGAAGTCGCGGATCACTAAACGAAAGGAAGTAAGACCTGAGCAAAATAAGAAC
>NW_027123935.1:45713-64508 GCF_001457755.1 Trypanosoma equiperdum | reverse complement strand
AAAAAAAAAATAATACGACACCACTCCCGAAACAGTGATATCGCGGTAAGCGGTACCGCAGCGAGATCCGAAACTGACGCAGCCTTGAATGACTCAATGATCGGGGTACGGATTTTCAGAGACGGTCCCCTGACGCTGTAGCATCTTAACCCGTTCCATCCCCTCTTCCTCCGTGTGAGTCGATATGCTGTATGCCTTAAGTATTCCCTCTTTTATTATTTTCGATAACGCAATTGCGGTAAGGCCGACATTGTCCTTCCTGTACACATCAAGGTCGGGGTTGTAGCCGTAAACGTCAATTCCTACCACCTTGGGTCCACGGATGCCGTTCATTATGTGAAGCAAATCGCGTGTCGAGAGCCCTCCAGCAACGGGGCTGTCAACGGCGGGGGCAAACGCGGGGTCTAACACGCTGGCATCAATGCTTATGAAAACGGGGTAGTCATTCCTGATATCACGTATGCAAAAAAGTCCCTTGGAGTATATGGCGTGCATATCCATGTAAAACATCTTATGAAGCTTCCGAACCTTCCTGTCCTCCGATGACACTTGACGGTTACCCACGCTAACAACGCCCTTTAGCAACCCCTTATCCAAAAGCACTCTCAGCGGCGACCGTGGGTCGCTCACAGATGGACGTGCCGAAAAGTGAACAATAACAATGTCGTCAGATGGGAACAGTCGCTTGTACGCCTCAACCATTGAAAGCGTCGCTGAGCCATCCCCGCCCACGCTGACCGGAACATAGCCCTTTTCTAACAGCTCCGTTGACGCCTCGAGTGATCCCAGGTACCACTCGTCGCTTGTGGGAGTCTCTGTTCCCGCTGCTTCATCCAACATTTGACCACAATTTAAAACGGGCATAAACATAACAGTTTCAGGAGGGCACTCAATTGGGCCCTTATCATGAATAGTTAACTCCGCGTAATGGTCACAGTCGCGTGGTGATTGAAGAAAAAAGTCTAGGAGTGGAGCCCGCCGTGGCATGCCTGCCCCGTAACCAAAGAGAGCCACAGGACCGAGTCGATTGGCCCAATCGCTCCCACGGGGCGTCACACCCTTAACGTTCATCAGGAACTTGGAGAACATGTGCAACCCATATATGCACGTTAGCTTGACTTTGGTCGCGCTTAGAATGTGGTTAGCACGATGACAGTAACTGCCACCAAATCACTTTGCCCCCACAAAATAGGGGCAAAAAAATGGGGAAGTGCCACGAGAAAAAAAGAGAAAACAAGAACGGTATTAAAGCTAAAGAATAGTCCATCGTTGTAGCTTTACGCAGCCTCCGGCAGGTAGCACACACATATGTGTAGTTTCCCCCACTTCTTTTCGACATAACAAAGTGTGGAAGAAGAAAAAAGTGCTACAAGTAGCGTGGGGCAGACCGTGGTTTCTCTCCCCTTTGACAAATGCAACCTCACCGCTTCTGAAGAACAAGGTTGACGGTTCCATGGGTGTTTCGAGAACCAGGTTGGACAAGAAAGTCAGCAGAACGCAGCTGGGAGCCGCACATTCCCACCGAGTACAAGTCAACAGAGGCGTCAGAATTACTACTTGTGCCGTCTTCCCGGGCGAGGCCCACAGAAATGATCCTCCCACTTTGTGTGTGGTAACGATGAGACTTGAATTTCTCTTGTGTTTTGGCCTGGCGCACCAGCCGCTGTGCCGCACCCTTTTCACGCTGCCCTGCTTGCCACTGGATAAAAGCTTCTCGGCGGGCAACTCGGCGCTGCCATTGCTCTTGGAGAAGCGCCAACATGGCTTCCTTATCCCCTTCACAGCTTTCGTCACGGGTTGCTACCCTCGATGATCGCGGTATACTTGGTGGTGGCGTCACATCCTCATCTAATTCCATCTGCTCCCCAGCTTTTTGCAACTCCCTTTGTCGCCGCTCCCACATTTTCTTCGACCTCACATCATGAAAGCTCGCGCGGAATATCAACGTACATTGGAAAATACCCCACCTTCCCCTCAGCATGGGACCAGCAATGATATATCTGATTTACTAAAGAAAGGAATGATGCGGATGAGGAAAGGGAAAGACAGAGATGGATGTCACAGGTGGGAAAGGGTCTGTGGGAATAAAGCGATCGCGATGATGCCTCCCACATCCTTTTCCTTTAGACTGTTAAGGTGAAAAGGAGGGGTCAAGAAGGTTGCCTGGTGAAATAGTAATCAAATAAGTGTTAAACGTGATCTTGATATCCCCCTCCCCGTGGCGTGTTCATTTCAAGATAATGCCCTTCATACAGCACCACCATACGTCGGTTTTTCCCGCTTATTTCTCTTCCGCCTGGGCGCGGAGTTTCGCTATCCTCTCCCTCTTCTCTCGGATGCGTTTCTTCCGTTCTTCCAAATCCTCCACATCTTCACGTGGACGCTTTGCTCCACCGGTCCCTTCGACAATGGTGGACAGCTTCCCTGCATTGTTTCCTTCCTTCGCCTTAACCTTCTCCTTTTTGGCTGCACCTTCCTTCTGCGTCTGCAGCTCACCACAATTCGCGATGATGATTCGACCGCGCGTTTTCCCCGAATCGGAACCCAACCGTTCAATGCTCTTCACCACGTCAATTCCCTCAGTAACACGACCAAACACAACGTGCTTTCCGTTCAACCACGGTGTGTTGGCTGTACAGATGAAAAACTGCGAACCGTTGGTGTTGGGTCCCGCGTTAGCCATGGACAGGCAACCGAGTCCGGTATGCTTTCCGGCTTTTCCGGCAAAACTCTCGTCACGAAACGTTGTGCCGTATATGGACTCTCCACCGGTGCCATTTCCACGTGTGATGTCACCCCCTTGTAGCATGAAACCTGGTATAACTCGGTGGAAAATGCACCCCTTGTAATGCAGCGGCTTTCCACTCTTCCCACGACCCTTCTCGCCCGTGCATAGTGCACGGAAATTCTCCGCTGTCCTCGGCACAGTGTCCGCGTACAATTCCATAACAATCCGTCCCGCTGCTTTCTCATTTATAGACACATCAAAGAAGACTTTGGGATTATTAGTCTCTGGCGCCTCGATCTTCCCGTGGCGCTCCGTCTTAGGTGGGACGCTTACCTTGGGCATTGACTCCTTACCTGAAGAAAATAAAACGGGGGGAAAGAGGTTACACGCATACAAAAAATCAAACGTTGACACAAATAACAGACCACACTTCCGAAAATTTTGCGGGCTCTTTAGCATAGCCGCTCCGGGTTTTGTTCCCCCATCTCACTTTCCCAGCTCAGAGCAACACCTCAACACACACACACACAATAAAAGAAAAAAAAACGTATTTATATATACGGGCGTTGTATTATGCTCCTGTAAAACTGTCACCTCTCACTGGGTATTTTTTTCACCTTTTTCCCTCCCCATCGTAGCTGCACCAGCAAGCTGGCACAGTAGGTGGCCGCGACCGGGGCAAAAACAAAACTACATACCCATGGCTTGAATAGCCAAGCCAAGATACAGTTAACACAGAAATATTCAATCTTGTGTAAGTTTATGCCCGTGTGAGACAAGAGTTCCCCCAACACCGGTGCCCCAGAAAGATGTTATTTCCTATAGATTCTTCTCAAAGTATTCCTTCGCTGCTTCCACCTTCATCGTCTCCTTCCCTGGCTTCCAGTTGCAAGGAATAACGTCGCCAGTCTTATCGGCGTATTGGAACGCTTGCACGACGCGGAGCACCTCGTCAACATTCCGACCGACGGGCAAATCGTTGATGGTCACATGGCGAAGAATCCCTTTGTCATCAATGACGAACAAAGCGCGCAGTGAAAGTCCCTGTTCTTCGACCAACACCCCATAGTCCCGAGATATCTCCTTTGTGAAGTCGGATAGCAAGGGAATCTTCATTTCTCCCAGACCCCCCTTTTTTCGGGGAGTTTCAACCCACGCGAGATGTGAAAAGTGACTGTCACAGGACACGGCTATGACTTGCGTGTTCAGTTTTTCAAACTCAGCGTGAGAATCTGAGAAGGAAACAATTTCCGTTGGGCAGACAAACGTGAAGTCAAGAGGGTAGAAAAAGAGAACAATATATTTTCCCTTGTAGTCGTTCATGCTGATGTCCTTGATCTTTCCGTCCACCACAGCCTTTCCAGCGAACTCAGGCGCTGCTTCGCGTACAGTAGCTGTTCGGTATGCCTGATAGTCGAGGTTAAACAGTGGTGCCGTCCGGAAGAAGGAGCGGCGGGCAATGCCACCAGATAATGGCAACATGGAGAAACGGCGAAGCATTTTCTTTTTCCCTTTAGCAATACTTTGTCTTTATTTTAAAGTAACTTTACCCCTTATCGTTTTTGATTGTCCTCCTAAATAGAGCATGGTAGACCGTGCAATCAGTTTGATGGGTGCAGTAAAAACAAGCGGCTGCGAAAAACTATTTCGCAGCAAGTCTTAGGGAACCGCCACGTCTTACGGCTGCGTGACGGGTAGAACTCAACTAGGTGCATCGCAAATCCACGATTATTACTTCCTGTTTAACGCTCCTTATACGTCATTTACTATTAACTCCATTATACTCAGTGTGCCCGCCATTCTTTGGAGGTTTGCAAGGACACTGCCGAGCCGGCGATGGGCCTTCATCAGTTCCCTATGCAAAAATATACTTTTGCCCACGCACGTTCCATAGATATCGAAGATCGTGTCCAACACGACCATCATTGACTCACAGAATTGTGGGGTGTCAATAAAACCGAGCGCAAAACGAAGGATGCGCGCTATCGTCCTATCATTTTGACCACTCAATGCCACGTGCAACGCCCCGCGGCGAAGAAGTTCTTCAAGAGTGGAAACCACGACGTCGGCATGACGAGAGTAAAGCGCAGTCTTCAATGCCCGGTTGTACTGATAGGATACAAGCTGACGACGCACATCATTTACTTTCATAGCTATGAGCTCCTCATCTTTTTGGCGCCCCCTACTTTCCTCGTCTTTCCCACCACCCATCTCGTCTCCATCAGAAGCGCTTCCCAGTTTCATGATACGAAGGTCGCCGCTCGCCGTGCCCACAGCAAATTCGGACGAACGAGGGTGAACCGCCACCGCGGTTACCGGAGCGTCAAACTTTTTACTGGCAACAGGGTCCGGGCATCCTCTCTCTAGGGAAAATATTTTCACTCGTTGATCGAGTGACCCACTGAGAAGCACGTTGTATTTTTTGGAGTAGCCAAGCGCAACCACGGTCTTTGTATGGTAAGAATCCTGAGTAAGAGGCAACGAAAGACCTTTTCGGATATCGAATAGTATTATTTGGTCGGACGCGCCACAAACCAGTAGGTTGGTGTCCAAGCAAAGTAATGACTCGACAGGGTTCGGAACTGCTTGGCCGCTTGTCTGAGTCGGGCACGAAAACCCAGCCCGTGTGTCCCACAAGTTGATAACGTGGTCATAAGAGCCACTGAAGAAGCAGCCTGGTGAGCGGTTTTCGAGACAACGCACGTAGTCGGTGTGAGCTTTTCCCACAGCTAGTTCACACTCGCCCATAACATCCCAGAGTTTTATAGTTGTGTCATCACTTCCAGACACAAAGCTGCGGCGATCAAGAAAAAGAGCGTCTCGTACCTCCCTAACATGGCCAGGAAACTGCCGTTCGAACAGCGTTTCGGTTGACCGAATAACAACACGTTGGTCAACAGACATAATAGTCATTTTGTCGTCATCCCTGAACCGAAGCGAGAAACATTTCCTCTCGCGCTGTTCGTTAGTAATCACGCCCTCTGTCTGGGGTACTCGTAAAAGGGAGAGCTGGTTTGTAGAGGCACAACCAACGACCGTCCCAGCATTGTTGTACCGAATGCACGAGATCTGACCGAAAAGCTTTTGCTCATAGCATAAGCGAACATTGTTCCACACAATAGACCGGTCAAGCTTCTCCACAACAGGAACTTGTTTGATAGGCAGGGCCCAAGACTTATTTTGCATGTCCTCAACCTACCTACAGTGCACGGAAGCACCAATGAAAAAAGAGTTCCGAATGCACGAGCAAAGAGTGCACTAGACATGTGCGTTTGACAGCCATTCCACAAACACGGGTAAGTAAAAATGATGAATGAGGAAGGAAATAACGTAACAACTTATGCAGAACAACTGACTGTCGCCGTTTTCCTACAGCGGTAAAACTTGGACACATGTCAGGCCCTCTGCAACGTAACCGAGAACAGTGTCCTCCACATCGTAGCAAACAATCCCATTTTTATGATGGCAACGCTTTATCATGCCTTGCATAGTGTATCTTTGCCCTACTCGACTTTCAACATCAGCACACACCAAATCCCCAGTTGTAAGCGCCGGGTAAACAACAGCCACTTGTGAAAGAGCTTCAACCTCCTCATTTTCTTGAAAAAACGATGTCAGTTCTACGAGTCCGTCACGAATCGAACAATTAAGCAAGGGCAGCATCTTCATGTAGCTGATCTCTGCAGACGAAGTACAGCACATCTGACTGATCTGTTCCTCCAATGTTTCCCTACTGCGCATGAACAATCCATGCACCACCAAGGGAACATAGCCAGTTGTAAAATCACCATGTGGTTGCATAACAACAACATTAACTATGCCCCAGTTCCACATATCTCTGCACGGTGGAAGAAAAACCTCTTGGCAGAAGACCCTTCCTGGAACGTCTGTCCCAGGTGACAGCACATCTTTGATAAGGGGGAAATGTCTCCCCCAGTTATCACTATGGGCTGTATAACACACTACGTTAGTCACCTCTGGGAGCCAGGCGCGTATCATTTCGTATAAGTACATCATTTTTGTACCAGCCTCAACGGAAAACCACTGCACTTTTGCTATCTTCCGAAGTGCATCGAAAAATTTTACGTACACCTTGCTTTCCCAATTCTCCTTACCGGGCGTGACTTCAGCCGAAGCGTCGCTCCTAGACAAGGCAGACGTTTCAGAGCAGGAGCTTCCTTCCTTCAGTTGAGCTTGCGGGTAACGATCAACAGTTTCACACGGAAGGCCTTCCGCAGGTGTTAAATATACGAAACTAACGAATGCTTCTGACTCGCCGATCATGCCACAACAGAATAGAAGTCTTTTTGTTGGTGTGTCCCTTCAGGACTCACAATCAAGTATAGAACGAGCAAACAAAACTGCCCAGTAATTATGTGCCCTTCAAAACTATGTATATATTTATATATGCATCCACGGTCACGTTGACGTAAGGTCTGGAGGGGAATAAGTGACAAAAGTAGAATGAAGAAAGGGATTAAACAGACATGGATGTGACGCTCTTTGCTGCCTGAGACACCACCGAGCAACAGTTTGGCTTCTGCGCATTCGACAACAGACAGGGGGGAAATCATCTCAGCCTCCTTATCGAACTGTACTCATCGTTTGTTTACCAAAGAAAGTATTCGTTACTTTAGTTCATCCCATCTCGTAACCACTTCAGGAATATCACACCTCTCACAAAGTCGAGTTATATCAGTCTTTAGCGTGTCAGCAACGTATAACTCCTTGTTTTCTTTCGACGCTTTTGTTAAAAGCTGGTGAAGAGTCCTGACAAAATTTTTCACCTCATCTTTGTCCTCGTTGGATAGTGTCGTCTTTTCTTTGAAATGATGAAGCTTGTTGGTAATGTATGCACGAAAGCTCGCTTGCTGCAGCACTTTTGAAGCATGTAACAAGACAGTTTCTACATGCTCCGATGGCACAGAACTCTTTAGTATACTCTGAACGCATTGGTTTGCCTCCTGGGCTGGAAGCTTCAGTATTAGCGAGGCGGCAACATCTGGATTGTGTTCGGCCATGCGACTGAGTACCACACTGCTTATTCCAACACGCGCAAAGACGTCCCCTGCCAAAAGTGTTTGGAGCAATTTTTGCTGCTCCTCTTTATTAAGTAGCCCCTTGCAACCTGCGGCAACCATTCTTTTTGCAGTTTTCCACTCCTCCGTTGGAACCTCACTGTTAATTAAAAGGAGATCGTTTAGAGGAGAAGCCGGCAGCAGAAACTGAAGCTCACCAGACACCAGGGACAACGAAGGAAGTTGGGGTGTTACCGGTTTCAGTACCAGCGCAGCCCGTCCTCCATTATCAAGGGTTGCAGAAATCCTGGAAAGGGTTCCACATGCATTTTTCTCTGCCTCTAGCGTCCACGCCTCTGCAACACCCGCAATGGGTTCCTTGAGACATATACCGTTGCTCTCCCATGCGTTTAGGGCGGTGTCGATTTGTTCTTGCTTGTCACTTATGGCCATGAGTGGTGTTTCATCAGGCGCAACCCTGTTGGCAAGTAACCGAAAGGCAAAACTCTTCACCGCTGAACGTAGACGGTATCTCTCTGAATTAACAGATTCGTGTGCTCTTCTTCCTTCCTTTGCTTCCTTTGAGGCATACTTGATCTGCTCCATGACGCAAACGTCTTGCCGCATGATTCGCTCCAACTCTAGCAACGCATCATAAAACGCTGACTTCGCCTGTTCACAGTTCATCTTGCACATAACATCAAGAACGAAAAAAGATGACACTAGTCCAACACCGTCAGGTGAGGCAATCATATCATGAATCATTCGTTGTATGGCCCTTGACACCTTAGCGAAAGTGTCTTTAGAAAACGTTTCCTTAAATTCTTTCTCTACGAAAGAAAACTTACAATTCCCTTCGCTAAGGAGCGCAAGCAAACGCTGCACGTCTGCTGGACCAAGGTACTCCACCACCATATTCTACCTTACTATGCACGAAGAAGTGGCATTGGCATTGTCATCGGACGTTAAAAATAGTAACAACAACCGTCAATGATAAACACAACCTGGAACAGCGAGAGGTTTGGCAGATACATCAAAAAGGGGGAGGAAAACATTCGAAAAAAAATAATAATAACAATTTCCTCTGTTAAAAAAAAAAAAAAACAACGCTGACGACGCCGTATAAAAGAAAGCGGTTTTTTAACCGCAAAAGGCATTACCTCCCCGTTATTCTCTCACACCTTACCCCAGGGCAACGCCCTCCTAAGTTGCAATATATATTAAGCTGGGATGAGGCGCTCATCATCCGGGCGCACAAGCAGCTTACAAGGATCGGTCTGATTAAACCTGCACTCGTTAGCAGCCACCACACAGATAACGTATTTGTCGCTGATGTCTCGCACGATGCGTATCAGCATGCCCTCTACTTGAAAATAAATGTTCTGCTGAGGCAGTGAGGAGACGCTGCTGGCAGCCATTGGCATGCCACAACCCAGTTCTTCGAAATCTTTGCCGTCAAAAATTGGTGCTCCAAAACTCGAAAGAAAAGTCAAATTACATTTTGGACCCGTATACACTTCGTCCAAAGCAAACTGAGATGACTCAATTGGAGAATAAATGTACATTGTCAGAGGAGACAGGGAACACAATTGGCACCCATACCCAACGAAGCCAACAGTACCATATATCTTGTGAACGATCGTGAAGAGAAAGGGGTAGAATTCCTGTGGGGGAACGTGGTCTTGCAGAACAAGTGTGTTTTTCACATTTATTACTACTGTACTTGGGATACTGTCAAGGCACCGGCCCACAACCAGCACTTCTTCACCAACAAGAAACGACTCCGCAGTTTCAAAGGCGACCTGCTTGGAGATGTCCATCAAAGCTTTTGTTGTGACGTAAGTCCTCGATTCACTCTCAAAGACGACGGGCTCATTTCCGGTCTCATTGATCCATAGGGGATACGTGTCATTTATAGCTTGGCACACCGCCTGTGCATTGTCGAACAGAAAATTCAACGTTACCTGCGATCGTGGTGCGAACACATGGTTGAACAATGGTGATCTTTGTGATATACAAAATACGAACGTAGCGTCTCCCCTCAGAACATCAGCCGCCTTAAGAACAGAAACACAAACAGCATTCTCGTTGCCAATGCAAGAGGCAACAACACACATACGAGGAAACAAAGACATGGCTCTTTCCAAGTTCTCACACGTTGTTTCGCCGATGTAACCCGATATGTTGTGAAATAAATCAGCATTTTTGCTATTTGCAATAACGGTTTCCACATGCGATTCGTACCGTTTGACGTCTCCCATCTGTTTGTAAGTACGAACAATTTGGTCTTTCTCACTATGGAGGTAGATTCGCTTATCATCATTTTCCCCTATACGTACGTCCCCTTCATCAGATATGGGCTTTCCATACCCAAAGTAAAGTGTGAAACTCAAAAGCGAGTCCTTCGACTCGGGACCGTTGACTTCCCTCCACTCACGCACGAAAAATAGCGCCTTTTCTCCGTGGGAGCACACGGAGAGAGCATTGGCCAGGCAATACGACGTAGTTGTCGTTCGGCAGCACGCAACACAGGACTGCATGCCCAAATGATCAAAAAACGGGTCTTCAACAGCATGTGCGGCGGCAGTGGGACGGAGTGCATCCAACTCCAAGCAACCAATAAACTTTTGCTCGCCGTCGAGGTCGGAAACAGACACACCGTACTTCCACACTGAACTGCCTCGTGATGTACCAAATACACGCGCGAAATCCTCAAGTCTGATCAAACAACCACGGTGCTCATTTAAAACTTCCAATCGGGCAGCAACTCTGTCAACAAGCCATGCCTTCATGTAGTCAGTGAAATTCAGAGTCATACCTTTTGGCCATTCCACCTGCGAGTTGTACAGAACCATTGATTTTAAAATACTTGACCTATCGGTCGCTGACAGAATGCACCCCAACTTCTCTGAAACTGGATTGAAACGAAAATTTGTCAACAAACCCATGCTTTGCAAATGGTGTAATATGTCAAGAACATCCTCAGACACGGCGACTAAGCCACTCTTTCCATTTAATGAATTCAACTCATCCGACACGTTCCCAAAAAGACATCCGATATCCGCTACGCATTTTTTAACACGCTCTTCTGCAACACCAGCGTCCTCGATGTCGACAGGGTTAAATAAGATTTCCAACACGTTTCCTCCAATATCGCAGGAAATACCAATGTTTTGCCTTCTCTGCTCCTCTAATGCAACTTTGATTGATTTGGATAATTCGTGTGCCTCCAGGTGTGACGTGACTGCATCATAGTAAGATGGTATCGCCCCACCTCGTCCCTGTTTCGCTTCCTCTGCAAGAATGCGCGAAACGGCTTCAGAGACATAACTTTCGGGATTCCACGAGAGCATGTTAGTTGCTTTAAAAAAACACACACAGTTAAGTTCTTTACTTGCAAGTGATAATCTAAACCACACTTGTTTTGCCGTGTATCCAAAGATGAAGAGAAAACATCAACAACAGCGGCAGCTTTAAAGAGGGGAGTGGTAGACAGTAGAGATGCCACCTCAACCTTAGACTGGTGTGGATACTACTTGATTGCGTAATTCACAGTGGTTATAAGCCTCAACAAGTAGATCAAGCGCTTTTGCTGCATTAAGTGGTTACGCATTGAAACAAAAAGGTAAAAATTGGGGAAACGGCTTGTAACCGCAGTGCGCCCAACTAGTAGGTATCTACCCAGGCGTTGTTATACGAATCGGTTGTGCTCACAGATGCAATAATACGATCTGCTTCAGCTACTCGCTCCTCATAAGAAAACTCTGGAGGCAGCAAATATAGACGGGGGTGGGCAATTGTCACTCGCGCGGGTGATGCGCCTTCTGCAATGTCGCCAGGCTCCGCATATGAAAACTTGAGCCTCTCACCAAGGTATGAAAACCCGCATGCACTTCGCATCGCTTTTCTAGCGAATGATTCACTCCGAAAAGTGACGAGATAGTCTGTCCTTTGAACACTCGACAAAAAATCCCAACTCACTGCATCGGGAAACAACTGGGAAACATCCAAACTTGACATGGGGGATTTAACATTCTCAACCCGTATCCATTTAGTTGCACCGTCGGAGGGAAGTTGCGAAAGTATCTCCCGTAACGAAAACATGCAGACTAGATTACAACAATGGCTTCAAAAGAGTTGGGGATGGCAAATGAAAAATAGTCATAGCCAACGTGCTTTTTCCGAAAAGATCGGTTGACACTGTCACAGCATATGGATGGATCAGCAGGACTGCAACCAAAGTTCCATCTTGTACTGCGCACTCCTCCAAAATATTTTCAGTATATGTCCACGACCAACGTTGGGAGGAGGCAGCATCGTTAAGAATAGGTAAGTAAGAAACAGGTAAACCCCTGCTTACATTTTAAAGAATAGGTAAAAACGGTATGTGCCGTCAGCATATACCAACCCCTTATTTTCTGGGACTCTCACACTCAATGGAGACAAGCATGCATCCAAGCGGGCACGGTGGCGGGGTGAAACGCTCCGACACAGCAGAACCTATCTGATCCAACATAAGTAACAAAAGCAAATGTGGCCCCGCTTTGATACTTCAACGGTGAGGCAGCCAAGATTTTCAAACCTTAAAAAAAGAATATGTACAATAAAGGCAAATGACTAACCGTCCGTTGGAACACCATTGATATGCTTTATCAGTGTCCAAGGATTTCCCTTCATTCAGTTCTTCGGCACTGAGATCCCAACATCAAAACGCAAAACGGTCAATCATTGAAAATACGAAGAACCTTCCACAAGTTGCCATCAACGCAGGAACGACCCCATCCCCAGAAACACAAAGGATTCACGAGGTTCCACGAAAAGGAATAAAGATATAAATAACGTAGGTGTACGCTACTGATCGCGAAGTACAAAAATAAAACTGATGTCGTTTTCATCAATAGTCGCGACGAGATCACTGCTCACCAGCTAGACCTCCCTCGGTAACCATCGAAAATTGAATTCTACGCAAAAACAAAAAAACGCATCTCAAACCACGGTTCGCTAGCACCTACGGAACAGTGAGCAGTCTTCTTCATTGTAACTCAGTCCGATCATTCGTTCCCCTCCTACATTACCTATAAAGGTAAAAACACAAACGCCATTATTCAGCCACACACGGGCCTACCCATCTACTCACCAACCCCCCTGTCCCAACAAAAATGAGTATCGTAAAAAAGAAATGAGCACGATAAACACATACGGGCACGCAAGGGAAAAACACTCACCTTGCTTGTGCAAAGGAAGTGGCGTACATGCCGTGCCCCTCCGCGAGTACGGCGGACCCTGCCACCAATCAGGTTGCCGGACACCGACCACCAGGCCGGACATAGCCCTCTCAAAGGAATTGACGACCTCTGGGTGCATTCCGAAGGACGGGGTGCTGGGCAACGACAATTCGGCCCACAACCCACGGCGGCCGCTCGTGGGGAGGGGATACAGGAGTCTCCATTTATAAAGACGAAATCTCTAAGCAAAAACGCCACTGGGCCCGGCAGTTGAGCCCCACAAGGGTGGCATCGCGTACAACGGGCAGAAACCCTTGGTTGTTCCACGGACGGCCAGGTGACTCCATAGAACCCCGTCCAACCAGCTGGCGGGCACCACGCGCCCAACTGGTTAACCAAGCAAGCGCAACCGAAGTATCAAAATTGTGCTAGCTAGTGCTTTTATTATGTCCCTGTGGCTCCATATTTAGCCTAGAAATGCATTCGCAAGCCATATCTTGAATGTCCCCACCTGGTTGACTGCTCTTTGGGACCCTTTTGTTTAAGAAGTTTTACTTCGTGCCGCCTGGTTTTTTTTTCTGGGAATCGCCCCAGTCGCATTCCGATCGACTTGGATCTTGCATGCCGTAACGCCGACGCCGCTTCCAGGGCGATAGTTTCAAAACGGAAGTGGGAGGAGGAGATGGAGGAGAGTGATAAAAGGGCGGCCAGGTCAGCCCTCCGACCCCTCCCCCAGCCACACAGCGTGGGGGCCGGAGTGAGTAAGCGCAGAGCCCCGGGGGCAGGCAGCTAGGACAACACTCCCCAGGCACCTGGCTCACACGCAAGTTCTTCGTTTGCATGTAAAGGTCGCGGAGCGATGCTACCGCCATGGCCCTCGTGGGAGGTCGAAACCACAGGTGCTCCCCTTCTGATGTTGTTGGACCGTAGGGCGGCGTCTGCGATTTGGGCAGGAGGTCCTCCTTTTATTGTTGTTAGGCCTTCTCGAAAATATGGCGTTCGTGAGGTAGTGTTGTTGGCGTGATGCATGCACCGTGGTTACTGGACATCAAGCTTGTGTAATAAAACCGGAGCGGTACAGTTAGTTTCCTTTCTTTCTTTCTTTCGACACTCTCGAGTCTTTCATGCGGCTGCCCTTGTGGTGCAGCGTTCTGTTTGTAAATATGTCCTTTCGTTTCATAAAATGAATTCTCTTTAGCACTTGCATACGTGAACATATCCGTGGATATGTTTGTCGGCCTGTATACGTACGTGAATACACGTGTGTTTATGAATGAACAACTCCTTTCGTTTACCACTGCAATCTGCATTTAGATCCTCTTCAGGTTGATGGCGATGCTTCTCAACAATCTATATGGACATCTTGTTAGCTTAACCGTTTGGTTGATTGCCGTTTGTGGAAGTGTTGATTGTCTTTTACCAAGCATCAACCCTCATGCATTTGCGCGGAATGAGGTGGTACCGATTGAGGTTAATGTTCTGACGTCACTCAGAACCCACTTACCGTATGACTACTACAAAGCCCTTCCGACATGCCGCCCAAAGGAACCTATCTCAAAGAAATCAAACAATATTGGAGGTTCCCTTATGGGCGATCGGATTAAGACATCTCCTTATGAAAACATCCGTTTGCTCAGCAACGTCAGCTGCAGCGTTGTCTGTGAAAAAGGGGTGGACAAAGATAAGCAGACGAGGTTCCTTAAGAAGGCCATTGAGAAAAATTACCGTATTAACCTTCTCATGGACGGTCTTCCTCTTGCCGAGGCGAGTGGGAACAATAATTTTGTAATGGGAGTTCCACTCGGTTTTATGCGCGATGGGAGAAGTTACGTTAACAACCACATACATTTTACTATCAGTTATACGCCAGACAACGTTAAACAAAATGGAGGCGAAGAAAAGTACCGTATTTTGACATTTGTTGCTGAGGCTTCTTCTGTAGCGCACAAATCTGAAGCGCCTTGTGCACAACCGCTCGACGGTCACCTTGCATCTAACATAGCGCCACTCCCAGCGGATACCGACCGGATCATATGGAGCTATGGCGTTTCGTGGATCGAGAGTAAAGAAAAATGGTCTACTAGGTGGGATATTTATTTAAGTGTTCACAAGGAAAAAACCCACTGGTACTCCATTATGAACTCTACTTTACTCGTCATCTTTCTCACAATCGTTATTGCTGTCTTGCTGGTCCGTATCGTTCGCCGCGACCTGGGCAAGTTAGCCGATGTGGACATAGATGAAACGGAATATTTAGATGACATAGGCTGGAAGTTACTGTGTCGCGATGTTTTTCGGCCGCCACCCAATGGGTGGCTTCTTGCGTGCTTTACCGGCGCTGGTGTACAACTATTAGGTATGTCGTTCACCGTCGTCGTGTTTGCCACCATGGGCTTTTTCTCCCCACAAAACCGCGGCAGCCTTTTCACAGCACTCCTCGTTTGCTTTGCTCTCCTTGGTGTTACTGGTGGGTATGTTTCAGCGCGTCTGCTGAAACTATGGAATAGAACAAAGTGGATGTATGTTTTTCTTACCGGGACCATTGTACCGGCGTCATCATTTGCCATATTTTTTGTGGTAAACCTACTCGTTTGGTCTCAGTCGAGTAGTGCCGCCGTTCCGTTTTCTTCAGTTGTTTTGGTGGTATGTATCTGGTTCTTTGTCAGTCTCCCACTAGTGTACTTCGGTGCTGTGTTGGGATTCAAACAGGGAACCATATCCGTTCCATCAAATTACAACCAGATTCCGCGCCACATACCCGCCCAGCCTTGGTATTCGTCAACACTGGCAGTTTTATCAGCAGGCGTCCCGCCTTTTGCTGCCGTTTTTTTCGAGACTTATTTTATTTTGGGTGCAATCTGGCTGAACAGATTTTACTATATTTTCGGCTTCCTCTTCCTAGTTGGCGTTCTATTTGTCATTATTACCGCAGAGACCGCGATAGTTTTTATTTACTATTCTCTTTGTGCAGAGGATCACCGTTGGTGGTGGAAGTCGTTTTTCATTGGATCAAGCTCAGGGTTGTACCTGTTCCTCTACACTCTCTACTACGCCACGGAGGGAAGTGTGAAAATAGAGGGCATGGTTCCCACAGTTTTGTATGTCGGTTATATGGGTTTACTAAGTTTTCTCTTTTCGGTAGCAGCTGGATCTGTAGGCTTCTTGGCCTGTTTTTTGTTTGTTCGATGGATATATCGTTATGGAAAGGCCGACTAAGGGCGTCGGCCCATAACCTGTGATTCGCTGGGGGAGTTGTACGGCAGGTCGCTGACTTAAGATTAGAGGGGAGTGGGGTAGTAGTACTCAGCAAATCAGCGGTAAGAAGTGTTTTTCCTCTTCCCTCCTTAGTACAGATTTAACTGGGACTACATTTATATGGTACAATGCCTCTTCTGTTTAACTTGTCGCTGCACGTTACTTTAGGGGGAACGTGTTTTTCTTTTTTTAAAAAAAATGCATATATATCCGCAACTTGCTCATTTCCAGTATTTTTATAGTATGCAAGACTACTTGCGGGAAATCGAGGGTAGATTAGCGAGGAAAAGAGAGAGACAAAATACCGTCCTTTACCGATTAGCGAAGCGCAAGGCTGATGAGAAGCGGTTATCGAGCCTTGGAATACGCAGTCTTCCCTCTAGCCCACTCGAAACTGCCGATGTCAATGTTGTGAAGTTTGTTATTTTCAAGACCAAGCAAGAAATTGGAGACAAGGTTGCCCGACTTCGGAACCCTGAGTTGGTCAGTATCGAAACCCATGGCGAGGTCGTCGTCCGCGCTAAAAACGATGAAGTAAATCAACTAATTTCCAAGAAGAATTTATGGGAGCGCAGGTTGGCCACTCTAAACGGTGAAACCCACAGAAGGGCTGCTCCACGAAAGATCTACTTCGGGTGCGCTGCTGGACTACCAGAGGCTAAAAGGGACGATGCAAAGGAGGTCGTTGCCCATGTGGAAAATGAAGAGGATGGTTGGGAGTCTGGTTCACATGCTTCATCGAATTCCGATGATGACGACGATGATGCGCCAAAACCATCTACTCTCTACCGCGAGGAGCTTGCTTCACGCGGTTCCGAGGACTTATTACGCTGCATTGAAACTGAGGCCGAGCGTAACCTTAGGTCAGTGTATTCACACGGCAGCGAGTCGTCGCCTGGGCGTAGCCAAATGGCTGAGGAAACCTTCATTGTTGATGTCGTGTTACCAACTGAAGAAGAATTTCGCATAAAACATCTTGAAAGGAGAAAACAGGCAATTCAGAAGCGCCTTGATGCACTCAAGAATTAGTGCGTGTGTCCACTAAGATTCTTTTGTTTGGGCGATTACCGGATTTTCCTGTATAATTGTTGCAAATTTCTTTCTATGTGGCTTCTCGTACCCTGTTTGCTTCTTTTTTTTTTTATGCTTACAACTTCAAACTTATTGTTTTTCTGATGTCATCCTACCTTGGCAACATGCATCTGCCTCATAATTATGACATTGTGGTAGTGAGAATAGTTATAAACTACATACATCTATGCCTGGATTGCTAATATCCCGGAAACGTACCAGAAGCGAGGCTTCAGGTAAGCCGATAGGGGAAATCAAATGTGTGGCTGAGAATCGTGTACAAGCACTTAAACCACCATTGGGGGAACTGGTACCCAAGGGTGAACTTGGAGCTGGGACACCTCATGAACCGTACAATCTGCCTCTGCGGGGTAACCCCAACAAAAGCGGTTGTCACCACTGTCTAGCAGACCAGTGCCACTGCGTCTTCTTCGAACGTCTCTTGGACGCCACATTCAGACGCTTAGATATCAAGCGCATAACGGAAGTGTCAGGGTCACGTCATCTATGTGCCAAGTCCCTGCTACCTACCTTTGTCTCGCGAATGGTTCGCCTAATGGAAATAACGTCCGAAGACACCTTTTACGACCTGGGGTGTGGTAATGGATCTATTTTGTTTCAGGTAGCTTTTTTAACTGGTGCTCGTTGTGTTGGAATTGAAATAAGTGAACACAACGCTAAAGTTGCAAAAAAGGCTTGGGAGGTCATCAGACCGGAACTTGAGGGGTCTTCGGGACGAAGCATGCCGGAAGTTAACATAATTACTTCCGATATGACAAAGATTTTGGCGGATGAAAGACTTTTTGAGTCAGAAAGGGGTAAAACCGTAATTCTTCTATCGAACTTGTTGTTTCCAAAGTCCCTGACTCACTATCTCTCCGAACGTTTCAGGCGGGTTCCAAGCGGAACGAGGATACTATGTTTTGACGATCTTTATCCGCATAGCCGCTCTGTCGCTGCGATCCGTGACCCAGAGGCGTTCCGGCTTTTCGCCATGACCGATTATCGCTGGCAGGAGTGCAGCGTGGAATGGTGTACGAGGGATGGCCCTTTTTTCATTCACCGACGGAGATGAACCACACGTCTGACATATATCTTTTTGGATAGCTCACTTCAGCTATTCAACTTATCAAGTGGTATGTTACCTGCTACGTGTTTTTGTATCCATTGTGTATCTCCTTTGCATTCAAAAGCAAATGTGCATATATTTGCTATTCCCTGCGTTAATGCGAAGGCAGACGTGTACGAACATCGGATGATATACAAAATAACTTTGTGCTTCGACTTGTTTTTTGCAAATGATAGGTAGGAGGTGAATGTGCTTGTCGAGTATGGACCCACACAACTGGAAAAGGCCCAAAATGTTTTTGTTTAGTTCCCGGTAACCTACCGATCACTGTGTCGATTGATATAGACGGCGAAACCCCCCTTATTATTTGCAGACGTTTGCTCCGAAAGAACTCAGGCACCATTGCTCATGGGGTGTGACGAACAATGG
>NW_027123935.1:43646-45703 GCF_001457755.1 Trypanosoma equiperdum | reverse complement strand
GGGGGGCTGATTTCTTTACTCACGCCAGGCAGTTCGCTTCTGAGTTGTTATTGAACAATTATCGCATTTGTTACTTAACGCACTATGAAGTTTGCCGCTCTCTATCATGTGCACCGTGTGTGGCTGTAGTGGAATAGGGACCAGACAGCAGGTGGCGTCGGATTTTTCGGTCTGTTGGAATGCATTATTTTCTTAAGGGTTTATGGTGCATTCATTTTTATTTCTCCCGTTACGTCGCATCATAGCGGGCATATGACAATGGCGATGTGAACAAGGCTGTCGTAACGACTGTGTCCCCACTACGTTCTCGGAGAAGGTGCCGTAAACCTCCGTTACAGCGGCCGGGTTGTCGCCACAAAAAGGAAAATGATATATATTTTCATTTGTTGTATGTGCACCACCTAGAGGCAGCTTATATAAGAAGGTAAGGGACGCACATTTGTTAGGATAGGCCACCTATAAACTTTTTCTAAGATGAACTGCAGAGAGTGGTTGGCGAAACTTGTTTCGTATGACACTACCAGCCGAAATTCGAACCTCGAGCTCATTTACTGCATAAGAAGCTACCTTACGGCCCTTGGCGTACCGAGCACGTTAGTGTACAACGACGAGAAAACAAAAGCGAATCTATGGGCAACGTTGGCAGGTGAGGGTGGGATAACAGATGGTGGAATTATCCTCTCCGGTCATACAGATGTAGTCCCGGTAGATGGCCAGAAATGGGAGAGTGACCCCTTCACTCTAACAGAAAGAGATGGGAAGTTCTATGGACGAGGCACGTGTGATATGAAGGGTTTCATCGCGGTTTGCATGTCTCTTGTACCAGAGCTTCTTCAAATGAAGCGAAGGAAACCTATTCACCTTGCGTGGACGTACGATGAGGAAGTGGGGTGTATTGGCGGCCAAGTATTAACCCAGTTTCTTCGTGAACAAGGGGTCAAGGCTTACGGATGCATTGTTGGGGAGCCAACATCCAATCAGGTTGTTGTTGCACACAAGGGAATAGCAGTTTACCGCGCTCGTGTGCAGGGGAAGGCGGCACACTCTTCGTATGCACTTACACGCCGGAGCTGCAATGCCATCGACTATGCCGCTAAACTCATTGTGAAGATACGCGAAATCGCCGAGGATTTCCGGTGCAACGGAACGTGTGATTCATACTTTGACGTTCCCAACACGACGATATCAACCAATCTTGTGACTGGTGGTAACGCTGAGAACACCGTACCCGCAGTTTGTGAATTCGTATTTGAGATGCGTTACCTAACAAATACTGACTTGGGTTTGATTGAAAAACAAATCAAAACCTATGCAGAAGGTGAACTCCTCCCACTGATGAAGACGGAATTCGATTGCGCAAGCATTGAAATTGTGAAGATGGTCAGTGCACCACCTCTGAAGCAGGCGGATGAGGAAGATCCTTTTCTCATTTTGCTTCGTCGTATTGCAAGGGATAACGCGGTACGTAAGGTTGCGTATGCCACGGAAGCTGGACATTACCAGGGTATCGGTATCCCTGTTGGTGTTTGCGGCCCTGGTTCGATTCTGCAGGCGCATGGAGCTAACGAATTCGTCACCCTCGAGCAGCTCGAAGGTTGTGCTAAAATTATTCGTGAGGTTGCGCAAGACGGCGATATTGGAAGAAAACCGCATTTGTAGGAGACACAGATCGATGTGTTTTGTCGGCAGGGTGGCCGCGTGCGCTACCCTTCACTGTGGTGGTGCATGGTTTGATAGACGGGCTCATGCGTATCCGTTCATCCTCGGTATTCCAATGGGGAAAATGGAAGATGAACACCAAATGGTGTGCTATTATTATTATTTATTTATTTGTTGGGCGCGGTTCCTTTGTTATTTTTTTTTCCACATATTGACTTGTTGGCGGCCGCCCTTATCGAACAGAAGGTTCGCGCTGCGGAAGAAATATGTAAGTGATTTGCGCTTCGGTGGTACCAGTTTAGATTCGTGCTCAAGGGTGCTTTCCCCTCCCCTCCCCCCTCCCTGGTCATAGAGGTGCACGAACTCTCGCTGATCGTTCTTTTTACCTTCCTATTCTC
>NW_027123935.1:41765-43636 GCF_001457755.1 Trypanosoma equiperdum | reverse complement strand
TTTTTTTTTTTTTACAGTACCTGTGGTTGGTAGTCATAGAATGCACGAAGAGGACCTTATGAAGTGCGTTTCTGCCCTATCTCGGTGCACCTCGCGTGATGAACAAACGTTGGAAAGTATCCTGGGGGATATTCATCGAAGTGTGTTCGGTGCGAACGAAGGCGGCGGAGAGTCATTGAAACCTTCCGATTTATTGTCACTGTGCAATAATGCTGTTGAGTGGATTGGGGGCAACTTGGGTAAAAGGAAGCGTTCTGCCGCGATGCGGTTGTCTATAGGTGTCGTAGTAGTGGAGTTGCTCGCACGTCTGACACGGGTTTTGCTCTGGGGAATGGGTGACCCGGAAGAAATGTCCTTGTGTTGTGACAGGTTAAGGGAGATTAAAGAAGATGCCGAGCAGCTCGAGGTATTTCTATTGCCTCGGTTCTTCCTGAAGCTTCCTATTAGTCCCATAACTTTGAGAGACGTCTTATTGAAGACCCCATGGGGTCTCTTCTCACAGAAGTATGGAGTGCAAACCACCTCTCACGGTACAGTGCCTGCACAGGTAGCCACGGTACTCAGTGATCTGAGGACCAATTTTGGCTGCGATTTTCTCCATAATTGTCGAGTGGACGTTGAGCTGCCTCTTCCCGCTTACCCCGCCTCCGCACTGACTGACACAGGGGTGTCCCGCTCCACAAAAAGCAACGCCACCAGCGACATCGCAGCGCTAACGTGTGAAAGTTCCGCAGCTCCGGGAGCTGTTGTTTCCTCAACAGTCGACACTGTGAATGTTGGAGCTTCGGTTGACGGCTCTAGTGTCTGTGTCGCTCGGTCAGCTCCCAAATCCTTGCGCAGCGGAAGAAGCACACTCCGTGGGGCCGCGAAGCATGAGATGTTCGGGGCGAAAGCCGCAACCATTCCAGCGAACATCAAAAATCCTTTACCCATGCACCCCACCCGCAGCTTGCCCGCATATATGCTAAGGAAGTGGAAACCAGGGGCTGCACCGCGAGCAACAGTGGGATGCGGGGGCAGGGAAATAGCTGGGACTGAGGAAAACAACTTGCCGGTGACGCCAGATACGCAGTCCTCGGCGGGGGACGATAGCGACACAGAGGTGTTAGCGACAGAGAGCCCGGTACGGAAAAGGGTATGTTCTGATGGAACTGTTGTCCCACCATCGCCGTCGCGCTTAACGCGTGACGAAATGGAGCCTTGTGCTCCAGGGATTAAAAAGTAGCGGTAGGAAGTGAGCACGTATTGCGCTTGTGCCCGTACACTGGGCAACCCGAGGGAGCGAGGACAGCAACCTCTAGGTTTTTGATAGAATAGAAACAGTGTAGTAGGTGGGAAAAGAAACAAAGTGGCTAAAAGGTGTTTAGTGTCCCTCCACGCTATACCATAGATTGTTTATATGCAAGCGCGCAGGTACAAACTTGCGCGTGGATTAAATTTGAAGCTCGAAAGGTGGCGCCTTCATAATTGTGGGCTTGATTGGCTTAGAGCCTTTTGCTCTTCTTTCAAAGTGGGCCCTCCCGCTGAGTACGCAGTGGGCGGGGTGTACAAAAATGCCAAATGGTAAATTGAGTAGGAGCGATGTTTGTGGACGATGCAACTCTGCGGTAAGTGCCACCATCGTGAGCATTACACTAGAAAGAGGACACGCGGGAGCACAAGAACTCTGAGAATGGTGTTCTAACGTGTGCCCCCAATCCACGGGCACAATGCCAACGTCAAGGTGCGTACCTTCTGGCATTCACACTGCTTAGTGGCGTGTAGACCATCGAGGCATATTTTTTGAGTTGTGCACTTGTTTACCGCAACTGGAACATCGGCAACGGCTGTAGTGGTCGTTGTATGAGCTATCGCAACCGTAGTCCACTGAC
>NW_027123935.1:23108-41754 GCF_001457755.1 Trypanosoma equiperdum | reverse complement strand
AAACTCTTTCACCTATCTCGTCGACGCCTCTCGTAGATTTCGTTGCTTGTAATTGAAGTTTATATGCATGAGTTTGGTGCTCGCGTTCTTTACCCATTGGTTCAATCCATGGTTTCTGTCGTTTTTCGTCATCTACCGCGGAAAATGAGACAACACTTTTACCCTCTTTTCTGTAGTCTGCAGAACATAACAAACATGGCAGGTAAGAAAGCTCACCCCATCAAAAGGGATTGGTACTGGAATCACAACGATCGCTTTGAGATCTGGCACAGCTTGGATTGGCCCTCCGTACGACGTGGCCGCCAAATATACACTGAAGTGTTCGCACCGTGTCACCCCCTGGGTCGCATGACTTTCACGCACTTTCAAGGCTTCATGACACGTGAAGAGATCAAACAGTTGGCCTCGCAGTATGAAGTGGTTGATTCAGCTCCGGATGCACAGGGAATGTTGAACCCACGACCTGGCAAACCGACAGACACGCTTCCCATTCCGTTTCCGAACCAGCGCGCGGCGCAGTTTGCCAACAATGGCTCTGAGCCGCCGGATCTTCAACATTCGGTGTTTGGCAAGGAGGGGGGTCCGGATTACATCTTTTCTCTCATCACAGGCTACAACTGGGGCAACGGTGAGTTGATGGAAATCCCCCCTTTTGCGCCTGAGTTGAAACCTGGCCAGTTCTGGAACCCGTACTTTAAGGACTGCGTCCTCTCTATGCCGCCCCCGCTCTCTGACGGGATGGTGGATTATGAGGATGGCACGCCCGCAACGATAAGTCAAATGGCGAAGGACGTCGTCAACTTCCTTCGGTGGTCTGCTGAGTCGGAGTACGACGACCGTCGCGTTATGTTTTGGAAGTGTTTCACTACACTGGGTCTGGTGAACTGCATTCTGCTACATTACTGCCAGAAGAACACAAACTGGCGCATTTACGGACGGACAACCTTCCGCTACTGGAAGAAGACATGGTAATGGTGTATCGTATGGAGCCTGTATGATGTGGAGCGAGAGGGGAGAGGATAGGTATTCGGGCAAAATGTCACCCGATGGAAATTATTCCTCCCCCTTTCTAATCTTATTTTTTCCCGGCTGATCTGGCCGCTTTCTCTTTCGTCCGTGGGTTCGTCTTAACACAACAAAAGGAATGTTTTGCTATTCGTTTGATTGTGGGAACGTTTACTTAACCTAATTTTTTATCAGTTAGTCTTTGACCAGGTAGCGGACGAAGATAGATATCACAATGTAATTCTTTTCCTTTTAAATATTCCCATCCGTTCGTTATTTCTTTTAGGGAGCTTCTCGCTGGGTTAAATTGACAACAGCAAACATTACTACAATCGTAGCAGTATGTTCATTTATATGCACTGCACCAAAACAAATAGGAACAGGCTGTGCTAATATATGCACACCGTGCATATACTTGGGGTGGCCGGTGGCAACGAAAGGAAGCGGGTGAGTGCTCAGGGGGCGGAAGTTGGAGAGAGGAAAGTAGTGATTATAAGCAAGAGACTATAGCAAGGAAAATTAGATGGAGGCATGTATATGAAAGTACCTGTGTGGCCGGGGTGGGTGGAGCCTTGGTCGTAATGAAGGGTTGGGGGAACTTGTTGCTGCGAACAAGTGGCGCAGTTCCGTAAATTTGCGGGAATAAGGAAGAAATGTTGAGAGAACTGAAGGGGCATTAAAACGTGCTTGAGATGTTGAAGAGGGCGTTTCCTCATTTTGTAGTTTCCGGGTATAGATAAATTTAATGCACCGGGGGGGGACTGCAAAGGTGAAGGGTGTTAGGATTTAGGGGACTTCGTTGCGCACTCGTGTGTTGTTGTTTGTTGAAGTTTTCGATACGGCGCCTTGTTGTACTGTTTCGGTTCGCAACAAAAGATACAGCGGGGAAACAGCAGTAACGGTGAAAAACATGGGCTTGGTTTGAACAGAGATGTGAGGAAGGATGAATGATCAGTTTTTCATTGTCTGTTTCAGTTGTACTTGTGTTATCCCCACCTTCGCGCGTTTAATTTTATTCCACTTGTTTGTTTCTTCCTTTGCCACCGCTGCAGCAACTCAACCGTCTTCATGGTTGGATTGATATGCTGCAAATAAACGCGTTCAAGTTGGTGAGGGCAACTCCTTTCCTCCTGAAACGTACCGGCAAGCCGGCGGATACGCCAGACTATAAACAGGTCTATTTGCCATACGATGCGGCCCCCACTGAACGGGAGTTGGAGAGGGAGCGGCGCCGCTTCAAGCAGGCGCACCATGGACGCATGGAGCACCGTAAACTTGTAGAGGTCAAGGAAGTGCCCTTGAATGTGTATACGTACGGGAAAGAGGGTATGTCGCTCCCCATAGCTATTTTCAAGGACCAAAAAGACCCGGTTATTGGCCCGGAGTGGACATACCCAGGCATTTATGAAAATAAAATAGCCGCACAGCACTGGTACACGGAGGAGTTGTTCGACAAAGAGAGCAAGGAGGCGTTTGAATCGCCGTGGCAGCAGCAGATACTTGACAATCAGGTGAAACGAAGGATGGCGAAAGTTATGTTCCGCATGCGCCAAGTGAACATGAAGGCTGTGGATTTGTTTCAAAAGGAGCGTGGATCGTCAAGGCGGTCCGGCGGTGCGGGAGAAAAGGGTAAGGATGGGGGTGGAAAGAAGTGAGAAAAAGGGGTGGACGTAATCACAAAGCATGCTGACAGGGGAGGGGATTAGGCGACTAGTTTCCTGCATTTCGAGATCGTTGCTTCCCATTGGGTTGCTCTCATCAGTGCTGCCTGAAAAGCGCCCCCACCACGCAATCTTTAAGCCCCTTCCCTCGAACGAGTCGGCGCGAGGAGTTTTGTGGTATGTGTGTGTGTGACCACATGCTTGCTTTTACACACAAGCAAGTCCGTTCTTCACACACGCTTTGTGAGTAAATAAAGTGTCACATTTTGATTTGTACCATATTTCCCCTTTTCCGGCCCTCCATACCCGTGGACTCTTCTGCACCCTCATCTTTGTTCTTTTTCTTGCTCTTCGTGCTATATTGACCATGCAAACACGGTCGTGCCTCCAAGAACGTGTGTGTGAGCGAAGCACAACGCAGAGTAACCGACAAAAACCGGAAGAGTGGGGAGAAGGATTCGACGGTGCAAGTATCAAACATTAGGAAACGAAACAAGAAAGGAAATTGTGTGGGTGGAAAGACAGTTAAGAATTGTGACAGACAACGTGAAGGTGAGAGAAAAGGTGGGAGATGCGGCGTTCTTTCTTTGTTGCTCTACTTCTCCAACTGTCGCACGCCTCTGTGCGGGCGCTGAGTCTGTTTCCTACTTGCTCGGAAAATGAATACACAGGGGGTGGGCTTCCAGGCAAGGAGTGGGTGGTGCAAAGGTTTGACAAACCTGGGCGGAATCTAACGATTCACTGTCTTGCGTACGAAGTGAAACCGGTTGATACCACTAACGCAAAAGACATGGGCCCCGGGCCGTGCCAAATTGACCACCAGACGGAATTCTCGTTCCGCCTGTTTGTACGTGCCACGTACAAGGACAGTAAGTCTGGAGAGCAGGTTACGGAGGAATACGATGTGAAGGATATGGCAGGTGGATCGCTCTCCGATGTGGCAATTCGACTTGCGCATAAGTCAGACCTTTCGTTGGTGTTCGCTAATACGGCGGCTAACCATGAGTGTGGTCTGGAGGCGCGCGTCTCCTTCAGGTTTACACATGACGCTAAGGTGGCAGCGGTTAGTGACGTTCCTGTACTGGTTGGTGTTCAACCGCGAATTGTTCACGCAAAGAACAGTGTTCCGACTCGCTTCATCTTCCGAAGCTCAGACAGTACGAAAGGGGGTGTCTCAGAACGCGAGGAGTTTTTCCTTATCAGCGCAAAAGAAGAATGCTCAACAAGCACCGGTTCCAATAGCTATTTGATGAGTCACCCTTCCAGCCCGCCACTGTTTGACGAAGACTTCACCGGAGCTAACACTTCTACGTTCGCCGCCCGAGATGTCTTCATCGATACCGCACGCGCCTATCGTATCTGTAGCCGCAAGGCAAACACGGAAGATGTGACAGAGGTTGGTGTTGTCCGCAGCTTTGAGGTCAATCCTTCGTACTACCAGGTAGTTGGTGGCCAGAATGCTGACGGAAAAGTATACGTTATGAAGCGTACGACCATCAAGTTCTATGGATCCGATTTGGACACACGCCCCCGAAGGAACCAGGCAAAATTTGTCTCAGATACCGAGGATTGCGACGCGTCCGCTGCAGGTGGCGTGCCAGAAACTCTTGCTCTTGAACCTGAAGATAGATTTGGACCAAAGGCGACTTCTGTGCTATGGTCATGGGTGCTCAAACGTGGGGGAGCCTATAAGGTATGCTTCAAGCGCACAGGAATGCCGTGGGTAGAGGTGCCAAGTATCGACATCGTCAACAGTGCTGCCGACATCACCAATGCCGACGGTAACATCACTTACAGACAGCCCGTTGACCCTGTGACAAAAGAACTCTGCCCAATGGCACCACCCAACACTCCGGAGAATAGGTGGAGCATGTACAACAGTATTATGCTAACCCTGAAAAGTAAAACGTTACCGTCCAACTATCTGCAGACCCTGAGTAAGGCTCTGTGCGTGCCACGTACGGCAATGGCCCTGTCTCGCGTCACACACGGAAAGGACGGCCGTGTGCGGCTGTTCATATCAATCTTCTGTGAGGAACTGGGTGAAGACCGCACATGTGACACAGTAGAGCGTCAAAATTACATCATATCTGCATCAAAGCAGGGTTCGGAAGCGCTTGCGGCGGCAGGCATCGAATCAGCAGAAGGAAGCAGGGATATGTTCGCGCTCGGTGACGACCCTAACCCTAGGATGGGTTGGGGTCGCGTACTTTCAATCTTTGCAATATGTGGTACAGTGGTTGCCGTCGCCTGCCTTGTGGTCTACGGAGTGCTTAAGTATCGTGAAAACCGTCAGTACTTCGTCAACTTTGGAGTCGAAGACGAGGATGTGGATGATATGTACATCTCCAACATCCCAACCGCCGGTGCGGCGGTGAACTCGGCCGGTACGAAAGGCTCCGTCATTGAGGTGGAGGATTAGTTGAACGGTTGACGAGAGTACCAGGTAGCAGTGGGTGTTTGAAGAACATGGACCCTTCCGGAACGAGGAAAAAATGTTTAAGGGAGAAAAAAAAAAGAAAAGCATGGAGAAGGCGGAAAGGGGGAAATTTTGTAGTGTGATTGAGAGTACGGGCAGGTGGGGTATGAAGGCGAAATGAAAAGCGAACAAACAAAACTAAAGGGAGGGCAAAAAGGAAGGGCCTATCGGGGGGTTTAAAAAAAAAAAAGAAAAGGGAAACACAGCGTATGCGTTCTGCCTGTACTTAAAGTGGAGAGAAAAATGTCTAGGGTGTTCCGGGGAGATGCCTCCACATAAAATAAAAAGAAGAAAATGCTTTTTAAGATCTAGGTAAATTGATGAAGGGTGTTGGATGTGGTACGGTTGGTGTACTACACGGATAGGCAGCAGAAATGCGGGAGCGGAGTGGCAGATGGACCTAAATTTCAAATCGTCAAACAACATCAAATAGGTGAAAGGAAGAAAGGGAGAAAGAAACTAAAATATCAGGGTGAAACATCCCTCCCAACAGACATTGTAAAGAAAAAAGGGAAACTAAGGAAACGGAACAATCTTATTCATACGAAATGAAATGCTATGCAAAAACAAGGTGTCAAAGAATCCAAGAGCTGAATGAACAACATAAGACATAAACAGTCAAAAAAGGAATACGTAACCCAGAGAATTGTGGGTGGGGAGGCACGACTGTGTGCTCCTGAAGAAGTGGAGTTGTGTGATAAAAAGCCAAAACCTTCTGCGGAAGGAAACAATCGACTGTAAGGTGCTTTCAAAACGCACTCCACGGACTCTTACTTAAACCTCCTTTTGCTTCCGGGCCCCCCTGAGAAGGTTTCGTTGGATGGCATCGGGGTGCGAGACTTTTCGCATGAGGTCACTGGGGGGGGGGGGGGTAGAAGGACAGCGTGTGTTACAGGGATTTGAGAGGGGAACAAATTAGTGTGGGAAAGGGAAGAGGGAGAGGTGAGCAACCGCAAGTGTTTGCAAGTGGATGCTGATGTCATTTTCTGGGATGATTGGTCCTTATCTTCTCTTGCTTCATTCAAACGGGGTCTTCCACGGTCCCCACCAACAACGTTAATGTTTCCTTCATTTTTGTCTTCCTCTTGTACCACTTATCGTACGCTTTTCCTCCCTATTATCCTGCTTCTCTACTGAAGTTGGCACGCAGTTGTTCCCATTGTTTTTTAGTACTTTTATGAATGACCTATTGGCTCTTCTCCGCTTGGGGTGGACGCCACATTGTCTCCCCTCCTGTTGTAGGCAACAAATAAACTGAGGGATACATGTTCGTGTGCCAGCCCTCTCGCATGTCATGCAGCGCTGGTAGCATGGGCACTAGCGGTTGTGAGGAGGCTTGCGGGGGAGCCACTTGCTTTGACTCTGTGTTCACAATAATAATGTCCGATTATGTTGTTTCTCCTTCCCTTGCTGTCGTCGTTGTGTTGATCCTTTTCCCGTTATATTGTGTAGTGACGGAGCAAGAGCAAAGAAGGAAGAAGGGGTAATAAGGAGTGTGATCAAGAAAACTGTAGACAAGTCACGTGAAATTGGTGGTACCGTCAAGAAGGTTAGCGACATGATTCGACGTTGTGCTGTTCCGCTTTGTGCTGCGAGCGCCATGCCGCGCGGTGGGCACCCTCTCCTGAAGTTGAAGAACGCCCATGGTTTCACGCATAAGTCGACGCGCAGGTTTGACGAGCTCAATATTACGGCTTACGAATGGCAACACGACTCTACCGGGGCCCTTTACTATCACCTCGATACTAACGATCGCAATTGCACCTTCTGCATCGGCTTCCGCACCCCGGCCAAAGATAATAAAGGCATTTCACACGTGTTGGAGCATACCACGCTCTGCGGAAGCAAGAAGTATCCCGTTAGGGACCCTTTCTTTATGATGCTAAAGCGATCCTTAAACAACTTTATGAATGCGATGACAGGGGCTGATTACACGTTGTACCCCTTTGCCACAACAAATGCACGAGATTTTTGTAACCTTCTTGATGTTTACCTGGACGCGGTGTTCCACCCATTGTTGCGCCTCGAAGACTTCAAGCAGGAGGGACACCGTGTGGAGGTGGAGGAAGATGATTCGGCGAAAAGGCGACTCGTGTATAATGGGGTCGTCTTCAACGAGATGCGTGGCGTTGTCTCGGAGCCCTCCCAGCACTACGCCCACTCACTCATGAAGACTATGCTCCCCAACACTCATTACGAACATATATCTGGTGGTTATCCGCCGGAGGTGCTGAAGCTCACATACGAGGAGCTGGTGGCTTTCCATAAGAGGCACTACCACCCTACCAACAGCATTACCATTACCTACGGTGAGCAGAACCCTGGGAGTTGGATGGCCACCCTAAATGAGTACTTCTCATCGTTTGAAAGGGGCGAGGTCGTTGCTGTTTTTGGTTTGGCAGAGAAGAACCGCTTCGCAGAGCCAAAGAGAGTGACCATGGAGGGACCACTTAATCCTATGGGGAACCCGCAGTGCCAAAAGCGTGTGTCTGTTTCCTTTGGGGTCCAGAAGGAGGATAAAAACATGAAGGATATTGTGGAGCTTAGTGTTTTAGATATACTTTTGTCCAGTGGCCCCAGTTCCCCTATTTACCAGGCTCTGATCGAATCACAGATTGGCAGCCGCTACGCTCCTATGAATGGCTACAGTAGTTATTTGGCGTCTCCACTCGTTTCTTACGGGGTCGAAGGAGTCGACGAAGCTCGTGCCAACTCAGACGAAGAGGTACTTAGCGCTGTGATTACAGCGTTGGAGAGGGTATCCAAGGAGGGATTTGAGCAACGGCGCGTACAATCGGTCATTTTTCAGGAGGAACTTCAACAACGGCATCGAGCGGCAGATTATGGCGTTAACCTTTGTACGGGTCTCTGTGCCATGGGGCTATGTCGAGCGGAGAACAACCCTTTGGACTTTATCGATTGGTTGCCGCATCTGCGGCAACTGGAGGCTGAACAGGCCAAGTCGCTTTTGCCACGCATTTCGCGGAATCTCCTCAACAACCCCCATCGTGCGCTGGTGTCGGTGTCTGCTAAGAAGGATTTCCTAGATTCCCTTCGCGATACGATCACCCATATGGAAGAGAAACTTAATGATGGAGCAACGGATGCCCAAAAAGACGAAATAAAAAAGGAAACAGAGAAATGGCTCGAGCGTGTGCGGGCACCGCAGAACGGTGACATTTTACCGACTCTGAAGGTAGGTGACATCCCCCGTCAATCCTTTCAGGAGCCACTGCCACAACCAAAGGCTGATGGGCAGAATACTTCTCTGTTACGCGCTCCTCCTCCTCTGAAACCACCAGTGGGGGTGTACACGATTGGGTACCCAACAAATGGCTTGGTGTATGTGCACGGTCTGGCACCTTTTAGTGCGGCTACGGTGTTGCTTCTTGAGAAGGCAGAGAATGATGCACTTGCGGGTATACCCCTTTCCCATTCCCTGCTAGGAAGTCTCGGAGCAGGAAAATACACGTTTAAAGAACTTTCCATTGCTACCGACCTCGTCTGCGGCGGATTCTCTTTCTCCCCGCAACTCAATCAGTCATATTGCAACAAGTCAGAGTACATTACTGGAACCGCTTACGGCTTTTACACGACTAAAGAGAAACTACACGATGCGCTGGAACTACTCAAAATGACACTTCTGGAGCCACACACCTCCGTTGAGGATGATGGGGTGCGTGGCCGTACCCTCTCGGTGGCGAAGGCCCGTTGTTCGGGTGTGATTCAGCGGCTACAACATGAGGGCAACCGTGTGGCCACCTCCCTCGCGGTGTCGCACTTGACTCGCTGTGGCGCTGTGAGAGAGTCATGGCATGGTTTGGCCCAGTCAAGTTACGCCTCAGAGATGCTTGAGAAACTTCAAAGCAGCAACGAGGGCATCTCCCACTCAGCAGTTGCAACGATACTTGAACACCATTCATGCTTTGTGCAGTCGTTTGCCGCAAACCTCTGTCGCGGCGTGTTGTGGGCAACATGTGAGGAGCAGCACCGGTGTGAAGTGGAGAACATGCTTGCTTCATTTCTAAGCGGCTTCCCAAAAGGAGAAGATACGTCTTCGTGTGCATGTCTCCCCTCCTTGGGGCGCATAGCACGCGAAGACGTTGTTGAACTGTGCAGGAGTTTACCTATCGACACCTCTTATGCCGCCATCGCTATAGCGAACGACCTGGACTGGACCCATAAACAGCAAGCGCCGCTGCGGGTTGCATGCCAGTTGCTCGCCAACGAATATTTGCACCGTCGTGTTCGTGAGGAAGGGGGAGCCTATGGGTCAGGGGTTAAGGCCACATTAGGTGCAGAGGTGGGTGGTGTTACCATGTCTAGCTACCGTGACCCCACACCCGAAGCGACGGTTCGTGTATTCAAAGAGGCAGGGGATTGGCTGAGTGAGGCAAGCAATGTTACCCAGCTGCGGGTGGACGAGTCAAAGCTCCGGCTTTTTGCGGGGATTGACGCGCCCTATGCCGCAGACAGTTTTGGTGAGTCATATTTCCTTCACGGAATCCGACCGGAGCAGAAGCAAGAAATGCGTGACGCTCTCCTAAGCGTTGAGCCAAAAGATGTAGTTGAGGTCGCCCGATACTTCGACGTCGGTAAAAATCATGGGGCGGTTGTTGGCATCCTGCGCCCCGAGGAGCGGAAAGAGTAGCGTTGCCCGTGCACCCGCTTTTGTGCATTGACTTCTTGTTCTTCTACATTTATGTTGTCGCCAAGATTTTCCTTGGACGTTTGAACGTTACGTTGATGGCAGTTGGCAGTCTTAACGTCTTATGACCTGTAGTATTGGGCACTATTGGTGGTAGGGGGAGGTGCGTATTTAACGGATTGATAACTAACTTTGCCTGCAGATGTTAGGTGACGGACCTCTGTTCCGCTCGCTGCTCTGTCTGCTTTTTTCTTTCCACGTTTTCTTTCCGCTTTTGCGTTGCTTCTTTTCGCGATGTGTCCGTGTGTCGGGAAGCACACAAAGGTTTGCTGTCAGAGTGAACATCATTTGTTTATTCAGCTCTAAGGGGAGCACAGAGACAAAATATAAAAAAAAAGGGATGCTCTCAATATGGCGAGCGGTCAAGGTTTCCTTTCCTCAGGCTGGACACTGCCATTCATATTCCGTTACCGCCATGCTGTGGTCGCGACTGTGGCTGCGTGAGATGTGTCAACGTATCGTTGGTGACAGTCGCATGGGGTGCACAGCACTCACCCTTTGTGTGGCCTGCATCGGTGCCTCCTCCTGGGGTGCCGCTACGGTTCTGTGTCACCCCCTGGCCACTCCGGAGTACCTAATTCCCTATTACTTGCGTAGCATTAAGAGCCGCTTCAGGCACTATGCGTCGGTGCGGTCAGCCGACGACGGGGCGATGCTTATGACAATGGAGGACTTTGTGCGCTCAGTGTTAGTCCTCAGGAAGGATGAACCCCTGGGGGCTTCGTCGCTAGAAGATATGTCTGATCTCTTTGCTTCGCTGGATGCTGACGGCAATGTTTGTCTCAACTTAACCGAGTATACGTTCCTCATGGTTTTATTGACGGCAAAGTTGAAGGACATCCGCATGTTATTCACTATCGTAGACAAGGATAGGGTTGGTACCCTAGGACTTAGTGAGTTTGCAGGTGTTCTGCGCGGCTTGGGCTGCACCGCTAACGAGGCGAATTCCCTGACAACCGGCTGCAAGAACGGAATTGTCAGGCGACTCTTTGGCGATGATGGGGAACTTCGCTGCTCCTACGACGAGATGGAGGGGAGTATTAATGCCATTAATGAGGCCATCTGGCGGGCGGAGTTTCACCTGTTCGACCCCAATAATGTTGGTTGCATCGGTGCCGAGGAGTTTGGAAAACTTTTGGCGAAACAGATGATTGGAAGCAATGTACCTTTTTACGTAGTGGAGAACATACGAAGGATGAGAGGGATTAACACAACGGTCACGGTGGACCAATGGATTGGCTTTCATCAGGTTATGCGTGAAGCAGATACTATAGGGGAGGCGGTGCGTCTTTTCATGGAGTCAGGACTCTCACTGGGAAAGCGTGAATTTAACCGCGTTGTGAAGGCAGCTGGTGTGAGACCATTCAAAGAGGAAGAGCTCGACCTTATTATGGCCCTCTTTGACCGTAACGGAGACGGTGCACTGGACTTTGACGAATTCATCTCCTTGATGAAGCGAAAGCTGAGTTATCAGTACAGTGGCTCCAGTGCTAACGAACCTCGTGAGGTAAAGCACTTTCCAACACGACTTGTGGAGTGCGTTGGGGAAACACTCAGGGGCTCAGTAGGTTAGTAATGGATCGAACTACTCTTTCCGTCGCTGCTACTGTGACTTCCGTGTACAATCTCGCCTATGCGTTCGTTTTTGGTGTGGACTAGTTGCCGTTACTAATTTTTAGATGCGTTGCCGTGAGCGACCGATTGTTGCTGATGCCGCTGCAGCTCATCGAGGCTATCACTGCTGCATCGCAGCTGTTAGGTGAGTGCGATCTTTATCTATCCTTTGCTTCTTCGGATGAAAGCAATCCGTACTTCTGTTCGAAGTAAGTCTGTTCGATTCTTCTTTTGCCTTCGCTTTGCGCCCCACCTACACATTTTGGTCTTTGGCCTTACACTCCCCCTGTGTTTGATTTGGCTGTTTTCTCCCTCCTAATATCTTTGTACTCGAAATGTGGAACTTGGTGAGTAAGTGAAGTAGGAAGCCGCTCGTAATTAGGACGCACGAAAAGGTGCATTGTTAAAGAGGGGAAAGGAAAGGAAAGGAAGGAAGTAACAAGGATTAGGGTGAACTTGTTTGCCTATTAGTGGGACACTGACCGATGCAGCTCGCACCAAATAAGACGGTGGTGGACCTAGAGAACCGCGCAACTTTTATGGTTCAATTGCATGCCTTTCTCCTGCAGGCACGACACGTGGTGAGCGGAACCCCTAAGGGGAAACTACAGGAGGTACTTCGGAACGTCGATGAATGGATAAAAGAGGTGAGTTTAGGGGATGCAACGACATCGTCAGGGTCTGCAAGTGGTAACGCTTCAGTTACTGAAAGAACTGGTGGTGAGGCGTCGGGACCGTTGCGTCAAGGCGCCTCCGAGGCCGACACGGGGGCTGCTGAAGACCCTAAACCCCCACCAAATTCTTCACCAAGCGCGTCACCGTGTGAAGACCCTTCACCCGCGACGGCGGTGGCAGCTGAAGGCGATGAGAGAGGCCAACTGGTCCACCCAGACCCCAATGCGGGCTTCTCCAGTGACTTATCTAAACGAAATTTGGAGGATCTTGCAAGGTTTCTTGCCACCTTGTTTGTTGGTACTTCATCGGAGAACGGTAAGTTACGCAATATTGCGCGCAACGCAGCGCGTATTGTCATCACTCGTTGCTTTTCCATCATCGACAACACCCTGCGGCAGGTACTTAGGGAAGTGTATGACGATCCAACTGCGAACAATGGAGGGGAGGCAGGAGGAAATGGCGCTGCGCGCCGTAAAGAAAGCAACCCATTGTTCGTGAGTCTCGGACACGATATTAACGTTTGTAGGAACACTATAGGAATTTGTGTTGATACGCTTTCAGGGTCGACAGACTTTCCTTCGGTGCGCTTCGCAGTACAGGTGTGTATAGATATTCTGAAGCAGTTGCGTCAATGCGTCGTTCATTTTGAGAGGCAATTTGCATCCCGCGAGATAGGTCATATACAGGACATGGTCGAGGCTACTGGCAACGGTCACAACGGTGAGGTACGCGCTGCCGATGACGAGGAGGACCGGTGCATGGCAGAGCAGCGGGTGGAGGAACTGAAACGGCTACTCGGACCCACGTTGCTCGAAAGTATTACGCATCTCGTGGGTCTTGTCCGCCCCGTCGTCGGGTACTTGTTTTCCATTGTGTCAGTTAAAAGTGCCACGGCCTCTGAGGATGAACGGACGACAAAGAGTGACGTTGTAAGTAATCTGTTTGGGTTTGCAAAGTGGTATGGACGTACCTCGCACTTGAGTAGGTGCGGTGATGCCTCAGTGGATGATTCTGTGACGTTATCAAGGTCCACAGAGTTTGATGATAACGTGCCAATCCATTCACGAAGCCACCGCATTCTCTGCTGTGTGCTGGAGTCGGTGTTAGCTACATCTTTCTCCCCAGAATACACGGCGTGTGTTGCTCAGCACTGCGGTGATCGTGCCGAGGGCCAATTCTTGGCGGTTCGTTTACTGAAGGATACCGTGAGTGAGCTGTGCGAAGGAAGTGCCGCGGAACTGGAGTACGTGTTACGACACGACAACTGGAGGAAGCGCATATTAGATGGCATTTTCAACTGTGTCATGTCCCTGCGGCCTTCGGTGTTGGATGCCGGTTTGGAGACCCTCCGACGGGTCGTGACGTCATGTCCTGACTGCCTCTCCACGGAGGTTGGCTCCATCTACTGTAATGGAATCTTTGGATTACTGGGGTCTGACAGCACACCGCCCTTTATGCAACGATCTTTCCTTCATCATATCATCGATACGTTTTTTCAAGGCTCGGCCGTTTCGGGTGAGGCACCACTTCTTTTACGTTGCTACCGTCGCTTTGACCTCAATGTTCACTGGCACCAGCTCAATTTGATCCAGAAGGTTGTCACCGTGCTCTCCCGGGCGGTTTGCACGGCGAGGCCGGAGGAGTTCGTGGACATCGAGGGTCCGAAACCACGCGCCTCAGGCACTGCGAGCGGCAGCGCTGTGGGCAACGCAGAGGCCAGCAACGAAAGCATCGTTTACGCTGAAACTGGTGGAGGCGACTCCGCTAACGTGACTCAGACAGTGAATTGCGCTAGTTTCGCAGATGACGGTACAGTTATGATGCAGCGATCCGTGCCATTTCTGGCGCTTCACGGCCTCGCGCTGGTGGTAGAAATATTAACGAAACAGATTCCCCAGAACACTGGCCTGTCCAACTGGAAGCCGCTTCCAAGGTTGCTAAACCGGAAGAAGAAAATAGAACAGCTGCGTTTTGTAGAAGCCATCAATAGCTCACCCATAAAGGGGCTACGGAAGTTATTTAACATCAGGGACGAGGAGTGGCAAACAGAGGCTGACCGCGCCATAGCGGAGAATAATTGGTCGCACCGTCATATACCGGAGCCCGCCACGCCTCAGGCCGAGGAGAAGGTGCAACACATCGCGCAGTTCCTTATGGAAACTCCGTCGCTGAACTCCGATGCAGTTGCAGAGATTCTGTCATACCCAGCTGTTATATCTCTCCAGGTATGTCGAGCTTTCATGGACTTGCTACCGCTGGCTGGAAAGACACTCATAAACGGACTGAGGGAACTGTTCCGTGTCGTGAAGCTGCCCAAGGAGGGACAGCGAATTGAGCGTCTCATCGAGTTCTTCTGCAGTGCATACTATAAGGCAGGATCAAGGAGTTGCGTGGATACGGACGTCTTTCCATTCGCATCGGAGGATGCGTGTTTCATTGCTGGTATAGGAATTATCATGTTGAATACCAACCTGCACAACCCAAACGTCTCCACGACAAAAATGACTGCGGCCTCTTTTTACGCGCAGATGCGAGGTTGCAATGACAATAAAGATTTCCCCCGTCGCTTCACGGACAGCGTCTTCGAGGAGGTCAGCACACGCTCTTTGTCCAACGTGCACGAGTCCATGCTAACAGAAGCGAAGCGACGTGGCTCAGTGGTGTCACACATGAGGATGGATGCGTTCTTCTTCACAAGTGAAGATCGCAAAGAGGCGGAATTCAATGTAGTGCGGCGGCGTCTTACGGATGAAACGCGTGAGCTGCTCTTTCGCAGCAGCAGACTATGCGAGGATGATGGTGAGATACGGGAGGGTGGAGACACGGAACAAGAATATTGGACGAGCGTCACACAGGATTTGTTCCTGAGCACGTGGCCCTCGCTTAATGCAGTGTTTGGAGCTGCTGTGGACGGAAACCAAATTCCGGAAGACGCCCTGCCGCTCTACGCGACTGGACTGCGCAGCAGTCTGCTTTTGTCGGCGGCCTTTGGTCTGCACACGGAATGTGATGCCGCACAAATGGCACTGGTGCGGCTCTCCGCTTTTGATTCCCTACGGGACGTTTGCCACGGTTGTTTGCTCGAGGTTGCGTCCTCTCGGCACAGTGTACACTTTTCCTCCAGGTGCTGGTTGCCGGTGGTGGAGCTGCTGGTTACCATCCGTAAGGAGCAGAGTCAAACGCAGTCCCAGCAGTCATATCAACAGCAGTCGCAGTCACAACAGCAGCAACGAAGGGCAATATTGGTGCAAATGGAGTCACTCTTCGGCCACCTGGAGGAAATCACTCGGGAATACTGTAATATGAGCGTTCATGAAGCCCCGCCCGTGATCGTGGTAGCAGTTCGTGAGTTACTGCAGGGTGTTGCAGCCTTGTTGCGGGACCAAGGCATGGATTTCCCGACTCTAACTGCTGCCCTATACGTCGTGCGCCGAGTACTCAGCTACTCTGTCATTTCCCACGACCAGGAGCTGGGTCCCGTTGTTACTAATTTAATTAATGTTCGTGATCTCAGTGGCATTGTTATGCCGGCACTGGTGGACGTCGTTGAAGCGCGAAGGGAGAAAGGAGACGAGTGCCTGCACGCCGTGACAAGTTTCGTTGTAGACGTCCTCAGCGTTGTGTGGAACTCCTGCGTCCGTGACGCTAACTGTTCACATCAAGCTGTTAAACTCACGGAGCTTGCAAACTGCTTTTGTTTCTTTCAGATGTGCCACGAACGCTGCGTGAACTCGTCAGTAGTGCAAATGCATATGTTGCAAGGAGTGAAGGAGTTGGTTTCGTGCACCGTTCTAGCGGAGAGTTCCGTTAAGCAACGAACGACACGCGGTGTTCAAACACGTGTCTCATTTACCATGGCGTTGGTGTGGGAAAGGCTGTTGCACTCAGTGGCTCATGCGCTCTCAGGTAAGAGCACTGTTGGCACTGAGACCTGCAGCTTAGCCGTTCACGTGCTGCAAAAACTCGTTCTCATCTGCTGTGGCGCCGGCAGTGTGCCCCCAAGCGTTCAGATGCGGCAGGAGCCCCTTAATGTGCTGTTATCGCTCCTTTGTAACGTAGCTTACGTTGGTGGAATGTGTAGTGACGTGGAGAGCGCCCAGTCGTGCCTAGCGCAGCTGTCCTGTGTTTGCACCGCCGCACTTAACCGCGAAGTGACAACCTCATTAGAGGCGACAGCGGTGACCTCAGACGAAGATGACTATGAGGTCGACGGCCTAAATGAAGTACAAGTGCAGCTGACGCGACGTTTACTGCAAGGAATACAAGGGCAGGATGACTTTACCGTGCTGCACGCGTTGGAGCGTATATGCATGCTTTTGGGCTGCCATACCCAAGAAACGCGAACGGAGGCTATAGGGGTGCTACGGGCTGTTTCAAAGCAATTGGGTGTACGCGACCAAAAGCAGCACCTCGCTGTGCAACTAGCTGATACCGTATTACAAGTACTTCTGGGACACACTGCACCAGGCTCTAAATCTTCGGCGAACACTCCGGAGGCGGCGGAAGACGTGGGTAGAGTAAGCTTCGCCATTTTGAACCTTCGCACGCCGCCGACGATGCGGAAGTGCCCAGCTGTGGCCTTCCACGCAACACTTCCACAGCTTTTAAATTTCATGTCGCATGAACTAATCGTAGATGCATCACTGGAGGACGTGGCTTCACTCGGTGCAGTCGTTATGGAGCGGTGCTTGCTACCGCTTGCCGTATCGCAAAAGTCCTCTTCACATGTTCGACCGCTGGCCGTGCGTTCCATGATGCAATGCGCCACGTTGTGCGTGGCAGCTCTCGGAAAGCTTTCCGAATCATCCGCCGCCCGGGAGAAGGCGGCGGGTGACCGGTGTCTTAACGCTATCATCAACAGTGTCAGTCTTGTGCTTCTCGATACCCATCTTTTCAAACAATCTATCGTGCCGCATAATGCCCAGTATGTCGGCAGCCGTTGGGATGCCGGGTTGTCGCAGATGCTGGGGGCCTACTCGAAGGCAGGGCGAAGTGCCATTCGTGCCTTGTCGGCTTCCGACCCGTGTAATATTACTGGAAGCCGCGGTTGTGTCACGCTGAGCATGAGAATGTTGCATGAAGAGCAGGTGTCTGAGCATTCGAAGGTGGCTCCCAACGACCTCCCAGGAAAGAAACAGGGGACTGTTGCTGGGTGCGAGGAGGGTCTTTCGTCAGGCACTGACTCCACTGTGCTTTCCGACGAGCAGCTCGTGGAGTACTGCAATTTGATGGCGCCACTGCTGTCTCCATTGCCGAAGGTGTTGGCGGCTATCACGCCCGCTATGTACACAAGGTCCGAGAGACCTTTTAGCGGTGATGAAGGTGCGAGTACCACAGAAGGGTGTGAGCAGCCGGTATGGTGGTCCCCACCCCCGTGTAATTACAAATTGATGGCTGAATTACTGCTTGATGCCGAAGGGGCTTTTTTTGCCGTGCTTTGGCGTGTCAATCACGCATCTGAGATGGATCAGTTTGTCATGCAATCCGTCACCAAAGGTCGTGAAGCAACACCGCTGAGCAAAAGTAGTGCACTACTCCCGCACACCGCCGTGCGTGGGGGGTTAAACGCCTACTTGTCGCTCGCTTTGCAGATGGATTTCTCCCACCTACGGCACGTACTTGTAGAAATTCTTGAAGAGGTGGCCTTTGTGCAATCGTTGTCATCTGGATCGCGTAAACCGCGACGGACGGGTGACAGCATGTCGGATAGCCCCGTTGGCCAACAACTAAGCCCACGAGAGCAACAACATGTGCGTAGTTGCAATGTAGGGATGTACCAGGAGCTCACCTCCGTAGTAGTCCATTGGGTAAAGAATCTGATGTACCAGCTGGATCCCGAGACCTCAGCGTTAACGGGGCAGCGCCAATCGGAACTCGCTGATGTTGTGCGTGACCCGGAGGTTTTTAAGGGACTTGTGCAGCTGTTGACCGCGGCTGGTGGCTCCATCGTGTCGACGGTGCGAGACTATCTGACATGGTATATTGAAGCTCAGCAGCGTTGATGGGCTTGAATGGGGTCCCCCCGGCATGAGGTTGAGTCATAAAAAGAAGGAAGGAACTAACGTGGGGGAGCTAAACAGGACGCAGAAAAAAAAATGAAAGTAACAAAAACAATCACAATCATCCGAGAGAAATAACACGAGGTGGAAAGTAATTTGAACAGAAGGCAAAAAAACAAAACGCGGGGGTGCGCCACTTGACCCTCTCCCTCTCTTTATCTTCTCCGGGCGGCAACTTAACGTACAGCAAATGAGATAGGGGGTATGAGCGTGATTTATTGTATCCTCCTCCATTTTGTCACTGCCGCGGTGCCCGGTGGCAACGAAGAAAAACAACCAAGAGAGGGAAAAGGGAGGGAACGACAGCCGTGCATTTGTATGGCTGTATCTACGGCGCGGGTAATATTCTTTCTTCCCTTACCTGTTATGCCCTGTTCATCGGATCTATTTGGTAGCAGGACCGTACGTGTGATCAAGAAAAAATAGAACGGCGGTGGCATAGGTG
>NW_027123935.1:14103-23070 GCF_001457755.1 Trypanosoma equiperdum | reverse complement strand
TATATATATATATATATAGCCCCTTACCATTCTTGTCTGTCTGTTCCTCAAATTGGCCCCATACCTCCTTCCGTTTTCCCCGTGTTGGGGAAGAGGCCGTACGCGGTTCCACAGCCAAATGACTTTTTTGCTTACCTCCTTCGACCACATTTGCGTGTGTCTTTGCTGTTTTATTCTGTTTGCTTGCAGCGCGTTTGTTAGTCCTTTTCATACCCGTCGGCTCCTCCTATCTCTTTGTACTGCTATTTTCCACCCATTCTGGGTATCCAGCATTCTCTTGTACCTCCCGCTTTCCTTCTTTTTCCCCCTAATTACGTTTGAAGGCAACGTGGTGTTTTTATCTCAAGGGCAGGCCGCAAAGAAGGCCTTCATGTTCACATCGGCTTCATAGCGTAGCATTTGGTGGTGTTTTCTGCTATACGCAAGCAACAAAGGGAAAGGAGCACGATTCGGTGCATGACGTCCCAGGCGGTGAGGGTAGCTGTCGCGCTGTCAGGTGGAGTAGACAGTGCCGTCGCTGCGCTTTTCCTATGTCGTTGCGTAAGTACATGGCGAGACGTGGAAGCGCTCTGGCGGTCACCGCGTCCCCTCCCATTAGACACCGTGATGGACGCCATCGTGAAGCGGCGGGCATGGGCAGACATCACTCAAAGTAGTGCAACAACTCCGATGCAACAAAACCCTACCACTGCAGTGCATTACTTCCCTCTCTTCATGAAAAACTGGGACGATGTGAGCGAGGACTCTGATGGCAGTGCGAGTGATACATGTGAGAATGTTGGAGGGAATCATCGGCGTAGATGGTGTGAGGCTGCGGAGCAAGATTACCACGACGCTGCTGAAGTGGCGCGCTTTGCGGGTTTGCTGTCAGAGAGTGAAGCTCTTCCACTGTTCAACTTTAGCTCCCACTACGTAACGTCGTGTTTTGATCGAATGCTGAATTCTTACGCACGCGGCAACACGCTCAACGTTGATGTCCTGTGCAATTCGGAGATAAAGTTTGGTGCACTTCTTCACGCATTGCATACGTCAGGACGAGCCCAATATGTCGCAACGGGCCACTACGCGCGTACCATTTCTCTAGCAGACACCGTATTTTGTTCAGCTGCGGCAAGTGAGTCGGGGAACGGTAGATATACACGTGTCATTGCACGCCCGTTCACTGCAGGGCAAGATCTCAACGATCAAACACTGTTTTTGTCACGTCTCTCGCAGCTGCAGCTGTCGAACGTGATTTTTCCATTAGGTCATGTATTCCAGCGCAAGGCGGATGTTCGAGTAGTTGCTTCCCATCTTGGTCTGACACGTGTCAGTGCAAAGAAGACAAGTACGGGGTTGTGCTTTGTAGGTGAACGATATAAGCGAAAGTCAGGGAAGGGTGGTGGATTCGGTGCCTTCCTCACGGAGTACATGGCATCGGCTCCAGAAGAGTCCGGTGGAGAAGGTGTTCACGCGGATGAAGAGACAAAATATCTGGATGCCGAGACGGAGCAAATAATAGCGGCTGACCACCTCAACATTCCAGGAATTGTAAGAAGGCAAGATCGGACATTGCTGCCGGCTCATTACCTCACAGTTGGACAGCGGATACGCGGTGCAGCCGGGAATAGCGGGTCCCCGAGATGTTACTACGTGCAACGGAAAGAGGTGTCACCCATCCATGGGTATGAGAAGTGTGGGGAAAACTGCTGCATTCGGTACCTGCGAAATGTGTGGCTGGTGAATCGATGGAACCACCCACTTCTGTATAACACACTTGTCAAGTTGAGCGATGTTGTACTTCCACTACGTATGACGCAGCTGCTGATGTTGTCTCTGGCATTCCCACCATCGAGATCACCGCGGCATGGAGAGGAAGGGGAAGAGGTGTGTCTGCGATGTTCTTGCTGTACACGGCACCAGGACCCTCTGCATCCGGCAGTGCTACGGTTTCGCGCATGCGAGGTCCAAGAGTTCGCTGGTGGAACGAGCGTCAACTTCGCAGTCGTTGAGTTTGACACGCCGGTCCGAGCTGCCACCGCCGGGCAGACGCTGGTTGGGTACTGCCCCATTAATCCAGTTACGCTGTCTGTGAGCTCCGCTGTGCATTCTGCTTCGTGGTATGTGGTAGCCAGTGGTTGGATTATTTAGCGTGGGGACGGTGTTAAAGTGCTGTAGGTAAATACATGGGGGAGTCATATACACGTGCTTGTGCCGAGGCAAAAGTATGATAATGGTGTTAATTGAAAGATTGCGTTGGGGCGGTTCGAAATTTTTTTTTGGGGGGAGGTGGGCTGTTCGGTATCTCTGGTAGTGTGGGAACTTGGTTACAATTTGGGGGGACGATATTTTTTTGTGCGGTGCGCAAGTTCTCGTTTCATTCTGGCACCCTGATATCCCTACGAAAGCAGCTGAAAAGGTAATAACAGACTAAGATACTAGCCTTCAACGACTCATGGCATCTCAGGTTGTGCGCATTGTCGGTGTCGGTCGCACGGGTATTGGTAAGCTGCATAAGTCAGTCGACGAACTTGCTGCATCCGCTCTCAAATGTGCCCTGGTTGATGCAAACATGAAGCAGTGTGACTTGCAAGCTCTCATCGCGGTGCCCTCGTTGGCAAGCCCACAGTTCATGCAAGCACACCACATAGCCACAGTGGCTGGCCTATTCCCCACGAAGGGAAAGTTTATAGTTCGCACCGTCGACACGGGTGGGGCAGGTCCTATTACGGCTCTTGGGATGGCCGTGGATTTGGTGCGGACTGGATGCGCACAGACGGTTGCTGTCATTGCCGCAGATGCCGTGTTGAGCATGGGAAGTGGCGCGTTTGCAGAGCGCTCCAATGCATCGCTGCGGAGAAGCGGGCTGCCAGAGCCGTGCATTCCACATGGTTATGACCGCTATGCTCAGTGGTACATGAGTCGCTATGGCTTGAAACGTGAGCAGCTAGCCATGGTGCCCGTACTGATGAGTAAAATGGCTGAGAGGCATCCCGAGGCAATGTGCCGGAAAGCCTACACCCTTGATGAGGTGTTGCATTCCCGCTGTGTGGCGCCAGTCACGAATTTGCTAGAGTGTGCCCGACGCGCGGACGGTGCCGTGGCTCTCATTGTTTCAGGCGAAGCGCACTACGCCGAACACTTTGCGCAGGGGAAACAGGAGCAACGGCACCTAGGCGGCTCAAAGCCGATAATCGCCAGCGTCGCAGAAGCGTCTGGTCCACTTTTTCCACCAGGTTCCAGCGATGACATCGTGCCGGATATTTTCTCTTGTCGTCATGCTGCTCGGGATGCGTTTCTCTCCGCTAATCTGAACGTGGGCGATATTCACTTCTTTGGTTTGTATGACTGCTTTCCTATTTGTTTGATTCAGGCTGTTGAGGCGGTTGGCCTGTGCCCCGAGGGAAAGGGCGGTGAATTCATGGAAACAGCCTATAACGAAATGCTCAACAACGGGGGCGTATTGGACCCTTCCAAGTTCCCTATCAACACACATGGTGGGCTGCAGTGCTTTGGTGCCCCGTGGGAAGTTCCAGCGATGTACAACATAACTGAAGCTATAGCGCAGCTTTCTGAGGAGGCAGGGGACCGCCAGCTTACACCGGTACCAAAACGGGCCCTGGTATACGGAAATGGTGGCATTTTCTCCGCCTCCTCCGTTGCCATTTTGATTAGTGACTTGTAGGGGACCCGTAAGGCTCTGTTGCACCTTTCTGGTTTACAATGTTGGACTTCATTGCGACACTTTAGTAAAGAATTTTAAATATGCTTCCTCTCTCAGTGATGTCGAGTGTACTCTCCCCCTTTGTATCATAGTGGATACAGTTACCTCTCCGAGCGTTGCCCACGTGTGGCTTCCGGTTTTTTGTTCCTCTATCAGTGGATTTTGGTGTGTATATGACAAGTAAAGGTCAGCAATTAACGGCATTCGAAAAGAAAAACAAGTGTGACTTTCTATCTTTTCGATCGCCCGCTTACTTTGGCAGTGCGGTCGTTGTCTTTCCTTCTACTTTCACGTCCTCCCTCTTGCTCTTAACATCGTGAAAAGACCCTTAGGAACTTTCCTATATTAAGCTTCATATAACTTGACGTGGCGGCCGCGGTCGCATGGCTGGTGAGGGTGCAGTTAGCGGAGCAATTGCCGCCGTGCTGTGTGGAACAGCTCTGCTCAGTACTTTTTCCACCGTGGTTCCGCGCGTGCTTGGTTTCATCCCCGCCCACACTTTTTCTGCCAGAAGCTACCCTTGGAACCTAATCACGTACGTCGTAGTTGAGACCAATATAGTGCTGGCTGTTTGCAGCGCGGTTTACATGCTAACTTTCGGTGTGGCAGTGGAGAGCATCATCGGGACCCGAGCTCTGGTGAGATTAATTGCTGCATCGACTGTGTCTGCCTCCCTTACACTGCTCATACTGAGCGCGTTACTGTACAACGTTGGATTCACGTGGTTCCTTCAGTGCTACTGTGGGGTGTGGCCTGCGGCTTCGGGCATTCTTGTTCCGTGGGTGGGGGTTTCGCCAAGGTCTCCTGCTTCTCCGTCCCAACTTCCGCGCCAGGTGCAGCGGCAGCACGTACCAACGGCGTTACTAGCAATTACACTTGTAATTGACTGGCTTTTTCGCGGGCAGCACCGCATCACAGAGAACGATGTTGGAGGAACCAAAGTTTTCTTGGGCAGCGTTTTCACTCCAGCGCTCCTTGGGCTTCTCACGACTTGGTATCTGCAGTCGGCTCTTAACACGCCCTCGGTGGTGCCCCTGAGTGTGCTTTTGGAACCTTTACTCAAGCTTTGCGGCATGGTATCGAAAGCGCCACGGCAACAGGGTAGTGGGGATGGCAGCCGCGCTGGAAGCGGGTATGGAGGCATCACTGACACCGTTGCGGTACCTGTTCTTCAAGGTGCTGCGGCCGGGGCGTTACTCCCGGGATCTACAGAAGAAGAGGCACAACGTCGTCGAAATATCGCGCTCGCTGCCCTCAGCAGCAGGGTCCAACAGACAACGGCAGACACCGCTGCAACCCAGCACGATGCTGCTGTAGTGTGAGTTCCTAGATGTTGTTGAACGGCGAAGAGGGAGGAAAGACTGGCTTTATTGTTCCACCCTCCGTATCGGATCCTGTATGTTTGTTGCCGCACCACCTTCTTCGGATCATCTGTTTACACGTGGCTACGTCTCGAACGAGACTGCTCACTGCTCCCTACGGGGTTTGAGTTGCATTCTCGTCATATGAATGCACAGGGGAAGGTATGTGTGATTGTGCATGGCGGCCGGTGTTACGTGTCTCTGCTTTTGGAATCAATCCCTTTTGATTGTATCACTCCTATCCTTGCAGACATTCAGGTGTGCATCCTCAAAGCCACTTGTATGACCGTCTTGTCTCTTTTTTACTCCTTTTCTCTCTTCCTGCGGCCAACACTTTTTTCCCAAAGCATTAGAGGCTCGCGCCAGCCGGTGTTGGTTACCTGCCAAATGCAAGCGCGGCTGCTGCGCAGTCTCTTTGGTCCGTCAGACCGGGAGCGCTGCCCCGATGCCTCACGCCACGAAGGTAGCACCATGTGCGGGCAACAGGACATAGGCTTCGTTAAGCAGCTTCGGCACTTTGTTCGTATGCCCGATATGTTCGTTGACATTGAGTACTTTTTTGCCCTCACAATACTTGGCATGGTGGAGAATCTTCTGTCGCTTCTGATTCTTCCACTCAAGTTGATCGTTAGTGTGCACCGTTTTGAGCGGCGGGATGCAGTGGCTTTGGTGCTCATCGTCGTAGGTGTGCTTACTTACACTCTCCTGTCGTTCAAGACCGTGGAGCTTTATGCGTATCTCTATCATGCTGTGCGTCGCACTTCTTTCATCAAGCTCATGATGGTCTTCAACATTTTGGAAGTTGCCGACAAGCTGTTGTCAGCGCTTTCGCACGAGGCGACGGAGGTGCTCACGGCGTGTGTGGGGGATTGGCGGGGAGCCGCACAAACCTGTGGTGAGCAGTGTGAGCGCTTCGCCGCCACGTGGCTCCCTGTGCTGAGCGCTGTCGTGGCTGTGGTGAGTGTCGCTGCTCATGCTGTTGTACTGCTGCTCTCTGTTGTAACGCTCAACGTTGCAGTTAACTCGGAAGGGAATTTGCTTCTTACTCTCATCGTCAGCAGCAGCTTGAGTGAACTTAAGGGGGCTGTGTACAAAAAACACAACAGGGAGTCATTGTACTCTGTAGCGGCAGCAGACGCAATTGAGCGCGTGAAGTTCCTTTTGTTTGTACTTGTTATGGTTATGCAGCACATGCACGAACGCTTCTGTGGTCTGGATTTTGCCGATACACTTTTTGTACTTCTGTCGGAAGTAGCAGTGGATTTTACGAAGCATCTCTTCGTGGCGAAGTTCAATGGTATTTCTCTTAGCGTCTACCGAAGTTTCACGCAACTCACCCTTATCGATATGGCTGCGGAAACGGTGCTGTGGCGACTCACGCATATCCGAGCCTGCTGTGTGGATAGTGCGCTGTACGACTCTCAGGATTTGCGCAAACTGCTGCGGCCGAGCGATGGTTTTTTCCCCAAATATGTTCGACGGACGGGGTTTGTTCCGGTCCCATACGCCGCACTCCTTCTGTGGAGTTTTTCACCTATCGCTCACGCACTCTTTAGAAACGCTCCATTGCTGTTGCTGCTTGTCCTTGTTGCTGTGATGTTGTTGAAGGTGTTCATGTCGGAGCTCATCCACAGTGTGTCCATGCGATTTGTTGTGCGATCGATGCTCAGCGCCGAATCTTGTGCGGGAGAATGTCAGTACTCAAAGTGGCAAAACACTGTAGGGAGTCAACTTCATGGCGTATCGCCACTCGCAACTCCCCCGCGAGTACGAAAGCAACGCGGCGAGGAACCCATGCATGGGACTGCGAAGGTGCTTCAACTCACCTCATTTCTATGCTCCCTCATGACACTCGATCCCTTCGACCTTCAGGTGGGGAAGTTACGGCGTTAGTGATGGAAAGGCAAGGCCTATGTAGTAGTACATGTATACACATATGACCCTTGTCGTTGTTTGCATGTACGCTTAATTGTCCATATGTTCTTCCCTTTCGTCAGTTTTGCTACGTGCCGCAACGGGTTCTCTCGTCACTACCACCCTACATATAATTCTTCTTTCTATGTGGTCCACCGTATAAATTATTCTTGGTATTTTACTTCCCTTCTTTATAGGTAACTTTACACGTATTTTGCCGTGATGTTTGGTTGCTTCTTCGTCAAGTTGTATTTCGTCTACTGCCATACTCTACCTTGTACATCCCGTAACCACCCCCACACCTTCTCATCTGCAGACAAGCTATCGAAAAAACAAAAGTTATCACTATTGCCTGCATAGGCTTTTTGTGGCGAAGGTTTGACTAAACGTTTTGAGGTTGCGAAGTGGACAGACATCTAACAACACCTTGCCCATTTGTACCCCAAGTAGATACAAAAGGGTGAAAGAGCACCCGCTAAGAAGGGCCACACAACATTGCCGCGGCGTCAACATTCAGTTATTTTTCCCCCTTTTTTTTTCAACTAAGGGGAATTAAGCGCGCACTTCTTTTCCAAAGTCATGTCTCTTTGCGCTGAGATTAACCGTACGGGGTTCCTCGGTATCATTGGCTTTGACCAATGCGGCTGGAATGGTACCGCCGGATTCGTTTGGGAGTTTTGGCGATTGGCGCCCTGCTGCGGCGCCCCTGATTTTGCCAACGCACTTCTCTGCATCTTCAACTGTTTATTCTGTTCACCTTGTATCTTGTGCAAAACATATGCGTCGAGTTTGGGCGATGTGTGTTCCGTTTGGCCGCATTGCCTCATGGTTCTCCTTTGTCCATGCGCCCGCTGGTTCACACGTTACAACCTCCGCAAGCGTACTGGCACATCTGGGAATATCATTGGTGACTTTTTCTGTGTCTTCTGTTGCTGTGCCCCGTGTGCCTGCTGCCAAGAGTTCCGCAGTATTAATATTGGCTCCTGGCGTATAGTGCCGGATGCCAGTAGGATGCAGTTCTTTACTCCGGGTTGTCGCCTGCTCCGCTGACATTTCGGTGTACAGATGCGTATAAGTGAACAGGCATATATATATATATATATATTAAATATATGTACGGATGTACAACTGTCTTTTTTCTTTTTTTTGTATTAATTTTATTTTTCTCCGAGGTAATGTGAAGTTATGTACAACTGTAAATGAATTCATCAAATGTATAAACGCGATTAAAGGTACTTAGAGGCAGCAGACACATCTGTGACTTACGTGGCGGATGAGGTGGTGCGAATATGGTAAATAATGTAAACATACAGAAATCAAGAAGGGGGAAAAATAAAATAGTGATGAAACGGGGAGGATTTGGGGTGATGGTAACGTAACTGCCAAGTTGATACCAAACCCGAAATTATATTATGCCGATTGAACTGGCAACCCATTGTTCAGACTTAAAAAAAAAAAAAGAACTATTCAGTAAGTGATCAAAATATAGAAATGATGAAAAGGGAGGGAGAGGGAAAGGAAGAGGAAGAGGAAGAGAGCGAGCGTAGGTATATTTAATTCATAACTACTTTGATTTTCATTATTATTTCAATATTTTTATCGTTATTACCACGACATTCACAACCGGGAGTTGAGGGGCCGAAACGCATTTTTTTTGGGGGGGGGCTCGAAACGGGGAATTTACTGCCTAATTTTGTGTGCTGTTGTAAAAGGCCGAAATGGGTAATGGGTGTTGTGAGGGGGTTTATATCATCTTCTGGATTTGTCAAGACAAATATATTTCAAGGGAAATGTTTTCATCCTGATCTACTTTTGTTTTTTTTTTCCTTCTTATTTATTTCTTCCCCTGTTTAATATCTCTTTTCCCCCCTTATCCACGCACTCTTTTTTTATTGAGGCCGTTGGAAACTGTACCCTGTTTGTGTGAGTCTCAAAAAATAATAATAATTATTATTATTATTTCTCTTGGTGTTGCTCACTTTGCTCTTT
>NW_027123935.1:9265-14085 GCF_001457755.1 Trypanosoma equiperdum | reverse complement strand
TTTAAAAAAAAAAAAAAGAAAAATCCCTTTTTCCCTCCCCACACCTCATTCTATCATTTTATAACTTACGCTTTTAATTCCTTTGGTTTCGTCTTTCACATGAGCCCTGGGGTTCTGCCGCGTGACAAAATACAATGAGCAAAATGCACGAGAAAAAAAAATGATTGAATGAATGAATGAGTGAGTGAATGGGAGGCAAAAAAGGAGGCTACATATTCCGGCGCCGCAGCACCTCTCAAGGGCGTGTGGTAATGCCATGAAACAGGAAGTTTGGTCAACAATCACACAAACAAGTGTATATAAATAAATATTTATATACATATATACATATATATGCATATATGTACATGTATGTATGTAGTTGCATGTACTTGTACGCATTTATATGTACACATCTACTACACACCTAATGTATGCACACACGTGGGAGTTTGTGTGCATGTGTTTTCTTCAACCCTCATCTCTTTTCCCTTCTCTCAACCCTCACATATTTTTAACTTTACTTCGTTGAATGCGCAACGGTTGTACAACAGCGGGAAGAAGTGGGGAAAGAGTGTGTGGACATCGGTGAAGAAATAAGAATATGGAAAAGCCTGTTAGACAATGATATTCAGCGCGGTGTTTTTACACAATTATCCCATAATCTCTGTTTTTTTTCTTTATTCCTTTTTTTTTTGTCGGTGTGTGTCTACAAGAACTGCAGCCGGGACTGGCAGCGCATATTAATGAATGATCGTAACGATGGGAAATTGAACAACAACTGAAAAGAGAAAAGAAAAGAAAGACAGTAAATTAAAGAGTGAGACACAAGGAAGGATGCCATGAAAGGGGTGTCTTTTTTTTTTTTTTAATACGAAACTACGTACGACGAAAATGACAACGGTAATGCACGGTTACGGAGAAATATGGAAAGAAAGGTAGCGAGAAAAAAAAAGGGGGGGAAGATGATGTTGATTTGATTGTTTTCGTTATCCACCTCCTCGTCCTTCTTGACTCAAAGTGTACCATAAGCGTCCGCTGACTGCTGTGTTATCCAGTGGCGTTGTTTTCGTTGTTGTGTTGTTTTTTCGGGTTTGTTGTCATCCTTTAAGTCGAGATTGTTTGCGACATACATATCCCTCCTCCCCTCCCCCTCCTCCTTCTTCTCTGATTGGATGTCATTCCATTTCTCTCCTTTTTTCTATCTAACCTCTGGACCCACTGTAATCTCCGAGGAGAGCAGAAAAAAAAAAACTGAATTAGAAAAGTGGATTTGAGGGATTATACAGAGGAAGACACGGGGAAAGTCGAAGGCAAGGAAAGGGAGGCGTGGTGCAAGGACGCACACGCGCTCACGGGTGGAGAGAAACGAAGGAAATATCTTAGAATATATACATATATATACGCAGTGGGCGTGATTCTTTCATTCACCAAGTTTGGTTATCCGATACCTTTCGGCCTCGGCACGGAATAGCGGGCAGAAGAAGACACATTCAAATGGACCATAAAACTGCTACGGTAGATGGAAGTATACCCGGAAATATATATTCATGCACTAGTGCTCAGTTACACAACGTCACGAGCAACCCGGAGGAGTCGCCCAGTAGCTGCAACGGTGTGCTCTCCGCAACAGCAATAGGACGGCAAGTGAAGCAGCGGCCGCCGCCCCTCTTCTCCTTAACTCCACCGTCATTGCTTCCCCCTACAGAGCCACTTCACATTCCCTCCAGTTTACAGCTCACAGCCCATGCTTCCAGCACTGTTACACCCAAACGGGACCGGTTTCAGCAGTTGCGCCCACCTTTACTGAACCGCTCCGCGTGCAGCACCGCTGCTGGTGCCTCGGTGGCTTCACTCAATATGTTGGCTCCAGAAGACTTTTTTGGTCACCACCCGCGGGCGCAGTGGATATCGCTGTCCGATGATGGTCAGCATCTACATGTTGGTCCCTTTATTGTTTCTGGTGATGGGTGTCTCACTATGGAAAGTGTCTTGCAACTCAATGCAAATCTTGGGATTCACGGAGGGGAAGTTTCCCCAGCCCCATTGGGCTCACACGGTCGTCGCTCAGTACCCGGGGCGCTGCTGAAGCCAAAGCTTTCGTTAACGACGGAACCACTGTCCAACAACTCTTTTACGCTACTGTCTACTAGCCTCGACACGCCATACAGCCCCATCACATATTCGCTAAATGCCCATAACGCCAAAACTTCGGGGTTTACCACACCGCGACCCACATTTGCTGCCGCTGGTGGTGATAGCGCAACGCACACGTACGTCATGCCAAGCTTTAATCTCCCGTCACCCTCCGTGCTCCCCCCCAACAACGCCGACTCCAGCAGCAGCAATGAACCTGGTCTTACCGCTGTAAAGTACAGTGATGTCAAACTAAAGTCAATTGTGGGTGAGGGGGCGTCGGCAAACGTGTACATGGCAGAACATTATCCCACTGGGAAGTTGCTCGCCGTCAAACGCATTGACCTCTCCTCGATGATTTATGGATGGGAACATATGAACATTTGCCGTACGCACAGTGTGCGGGCATCGCCTTACATCCGACAGCTTCACCGCTTTGTTTTGCGTGAGCTCCAAACACTTCATATGGCTTACCGGAACCCATTCATGGTAAAGGTGTACAACGCGTTCTTTAATAAAGAAGAAATGGCACTCGACTTTGTGATGGAATACATGCACTACGGCGGTCTGGACCGGTTGCAGAGATTACTCGGTGGTTATGTCACGGATAACGACGTGTCTAACGGTGTAAGTACCGGCAACGATGTGAACTGTCAAGTCGTTAGTGCGGGCGGTAGTAGGACAAAAAAGCGGCAGAACCAAAACGGCGGCACGCATGGTGCGAGGCGACGTAATCGTAGCAATCGTCACAATGGCGATGGGGCGGTGTGCATGACCGAGGAAAAGGAAATGAGGGAAAGTGAAGTGGATGCGAAGGATGAGCGAAAAGTGGTTTCAGTACCTGAGAGGCTCGTTGCCGTGGTGGGCGAGCAGCTTCTGCGCGGTGTGGAACATATGCACAGCAGGGGTTTCGTCCACCGTGACATTAAACCTGGTAACGTCCTAATCAACAACAGAGGAATAGTGAAACTTGGTGATTTTGGGTTATCCTCTCGATGTACAGGGGAAGAGGAAAGTGTTGTGTCGCTTCCCCACTTCCCAGCAGACTTTATCGCGAGTGGTGACACTGGTGCTGACGTCAAAATTAAAAGCAGAGACGACTCGTGCGAGGAAAGGCGCTGCAACCCACGCGTTAACAACAAACGTGGTAGTGTTGACAACGGGTTTGAGAGCGATGCCGCCAGTAACATGAGTGGTAACGGTTATGGGCACAGCATAAACGGAATTCACACGGGCAGTGGCTACGAATCACCACCCCTCGTGGGAGTTGCGTCCGCTAGTGAAAGCGGTGCAGCCACTGGAGATGATCCGCAATGCTCCGGAACAAGTAAGTATATGAGCCCCGAGCGACAGCGGGGAAGGCCTCACGGGAAGCCAAGCGACATCTGGGCGGTTGGCATGACGCTGGCGGAGTTCGCTGTTGGACAATACCCCGTTGACCTCACGGACTGCGCGGACCCATTTGTAACGATTCACCGTATGGAAGAGCCGTTGGATCTCCGCCGTTTCCCCCGAGATGTGCCTCTCAGTGACGCATTTCTGGACTTTATTCATTCCTGCATGGACCCCGAACCTCGGCGCCGTCCCACCGCACGGGAGCTACTCAGTCACCCATTCTTCAGACAGTGGACGACGACCTTTTCGATTGAGGCGTATTTAGAACTCCATACAGCGGGGTGCTCAAACCTTCAAAAGCGCTGAAAAGGGCGTAAAGACACAGTTAGAAAAAAACAAATCATTTATCTTGTGCGGTATTTTATGTACGCATGTCTAGGGTAAATTGCCGCGTTGAGTTGTAAAGCCCAAGTTAGTGGGAAGCAGTTCAGGCTAAACAGTTGGTTATATAATGAGAGTTACCACTACTCGTGTTCAAGATGAGCAGGGGAAAATGGTGCCGTACAGATTGAATTCTGTACTTTTGGTTCGTCATAGACGAGCTTCAACAGGCATATATGTGTGCGTGGGGGGGGGGAGAAAGGGAGAACTCAGTATAACTTGCTAGTTACCCTTCATCTCCGGTGTTGAACTCTGCTGCGTTAACACTTGAGGGTTTATTATGTGCAATCGGGGTCATTCTACTGCGCATGTGCGTCCTTATGTGTGATTTCCACCTCCTTTAGGGGAAAGGTGGCGAAGTAGAATGTAAAAGACACTATCTTGTCTTTACAAGCCACCCATCAGTCATCTTTCCCTTCCATATTTTTCTTAATCCATGTGTATTTCTCCCTCTATATTTCTTCTTTTTTCTTTTTTACCTTTGTTTTGAGTGTTGTTGCTTTTATTGTTTCGACACCGTGGGTGTGCATGTAAATGTGCGATGCGCAGCTACCCTTCTTTCTTCCTTATGTTTATTTTGCTTCGTTCGCGTCGTTGACTTTCTTTCTCTCTCTCTTTGCTTTACATATATATGTACACATATATTTATTTATTTACGTCATGTGTGCGAATGCTCAAACCTATTACGAGGCTTTTGGGCTCTTCTTATGTTCCTTGTTTTACTCACTTCTCTGTGAAGGCGCGGCATGGACTTAAGGAAAAGCAAATGGATGGGGAAAATGGCGACTGAGTTAAAGGTTAAATATATAAATATATATATATATATATATATTATATTATATTTTTTTGTGGGGGAGGTGAGGAGAGGAGAGGGGCTTGGAGAAAAGTTAATATGGAACAGAAATGTGAAATGGGGATTACACGAAAGA
>NW_027123935.1:8323-9242 GCF_001457755.1 Trypanosoma equiperdum | reverse complement strand
GGGGGGCGAAGTGCTTCGGTTTGCGGAATTCTCCGCTTTCCTTTGATATTTATTGCATCTCCTTCAGTTTGGTCAGTCATCTCTCTCTCTCTCTTTGTTTTGTTTTGTTTTGCGTTGCTTTTAACACGTCACACTACTCGTTGTTATCGTCGAGGGCACAAAACTGCGCCAACCATCCACTGGTGTTGGGGGGACGGTGCATTTACTTTCCATGAGGGAGACCGCCCTTATTTTTTTTTTCTTTTTTCTTTTTTTATTTTTGTCCTCTTTAATTGATCCTGTTGCCCCTTTAGCTAAATTTCCCATCATGCACGTATCATATCTCCCTACCTCTTATTGGCATACATGTACATGTGTGTTGTATATGATATATGTGCGGTAGAGCTGAGGTAAGAGGGATATACGGTTGGTAAAGAGAAAATGTGTGATTTAAAATCTAACGAGGCCTGACATAAAGGAACCAGAACCGCTTCTGCGACAACAAATGTGCCTTTTTGTCTCCAACTCCCCCCTCCTCCGGAAAAAAAAGTCTTTTTTTTCTAGTTTTTTGTGGTTATTCATTTCACCCGCGCTCCATCCACACGCTTTTCATCGGTGATAAAACGGAGACGCCCCGTTCACCTTTTCCTTCGCTAAGCAGTAGTGACATGATTGCCGTGTGCTGAGAGTCACACGTTTTCATCGATAGTCTTCAGTTGTTGTTTTTTCTCATTGATCTCCTGCAGTTTTGCTTTCTTTGTGATATTTACTTTGGGGGGGGGGGTTTGCGGAAACATGTGTAGCACCGGCGAGCCGTTCAATGAACGCGGATTCCTTCTGTCTCTTCGTTTTATCTCCCTTTCCCCTTCACGTATTATTGTAATTATAATATATATATATATATATATATTCGCGTATAATTGCTGGTGAAGCGACGGGG
>NW_027123935.1:7708-8288 GCF_001457755.1 Trypanosoma equiperdum | reverse complement strand
TTTTTTTTTCCTTTATTAATTTCTCCCCCTCCCCTTCGCTCCCTCTTCAAAATGACTTGACCGAATGCCGTCGTCCTTTCGTTTCCGCTTCTCACAATGGTACCGGTGTGCGGCAGTTGCGTGGCAAAAGGCAAGTCATTCTTTCTTTTTTTCTCCTCTTTTTCTCTCTTTCCGGCCACCACCACCGCAGGCGGGGAGGCGAAAAATAACTTAATTAGTAAAGTACAAGGAGGAACTCTTTTATTTGCGTTTGCCCTTGTTTTTTTTTCTTTCTTTTCTCTTTCAGTTACTGTTGCTACTGATCTTCTTTAGTGTTCTTTTAAAGCTGTTTGTCCTCTGTCACTTTGCATTAATCTGTCAAACGGAGCATTTGTTTCTTTTCCTTTCCTCTGTTTTTTTTTTGTTTTGTTCATGTGCTCTTCTCTCTTTTTTTCTTATTTTTGTCTCTATCAAATATTCGTAGCGCCCTGGGGGACCTTCACTCGGTTCCATATTTATTTTTATTTTATTTCCCCCTTTACTTGAGTTGGTTTACTTTTGTTTGCTTTATTTTTGTTAGTTCCATCCCTTCCTTCACCCA
>NW_027123935.1:5012-7691 GCF_001457755.1 Trypanosoma equiperdum | reverse complement strand
AATAATAATAATAATACACACGCGCACACAAAACACACGTACGTACGCATACGCGGCATCATATCAACGCTACTCACAGCTAAACATCGGCTAGTGTTTTAATCGGTGAAGCGCCACACGTTAGCGGGGTGTCAGTGCAAAGAAGGGTAAGTGAGAGGTAACAGGGGGATACATTTATTAATATATTTACTTTTTTACTTATTTATAGAAAAAAAGAAAAAGAAAAAGGAGTGGAGGTGGAAGTGGAAGTGGAAGTGGAAGTGGAGGAGGAAATAAATATAGAAGAAAGGGTTCGATGCATAGTGTAGAGGTGATGGGGTTGTTCATCCAGCAGCAGCGGCGATGGGGCATACGGGGTTTGTTTTTCCACGCGCCACGCGTCGACAGCCGTCGTTTCATCCATTTAGGTTGCTCACAAAACGCGTTACTGCGCCCATCGATCGCACCATTTGCCACAAATTCGTTCCCCTTAACACATCAGAAGCAGCATCAGCATCATTCACAGACACAGTCACAGTATCAACCACATCATTACCATCACAAACAGCAGCATCACCATTCGCAAACGCAACATCAAACACATCAGCATCAGCATCAATACTCAAAACAACAGCAACAACAGCAACAGCAACAGCAACTAGGACGTTTCAGTGTGTTACGCCCATTCCGTAGCGGATGGAACCGATTTTGCTCCCAGTGCCGCGGAAGAAAGTGTTTGATTGTGGCAGCAGCGTGTATTTTGGGGTGCTGTAGTTATGTGGTGTTGTGTCTCGCTTTGTGGTGGCGGCAGCAGGAGGCGGTGGGACGTCTCTTCAGCCCACTGGAGGAGCACCCACTTGAAGAATGGTCCCTCGTGGAGCCAACACTTCGTGAAGGGGACATCATCCTCATGATGGGAACTGGAGAAATCAGCTCAAAGATAACTGCTGCACAGTATGTCTACAGTGGTATGCGTGCCGCAGCATTGCGATACTCGCATGTAGCTGTTGTAGTGGAGCCTGCGCATTTTGACCGGTTGCGCTCGAGGCGAACAAGCTTTGCGTATGACATCCGCAACAACAGTGATAATGGTAGCAGCAGGAGTAACAATAATAGTGTTGATGGCAACATTGCTGACAGCGTAAATGCGGAGTACGGTGGTATGTTGTTGACTAGGCCTCTCTCAGCAGGAATCATGGGTGAAGGACAGTCGCTGTTTGAGCGACGACCGAGGCGTGGGGCGGTTATTATGGAGGCCATTGACAACATTGATGTCAATGCACCTGATGTTAATGGCCACGTGCGACACAATTGTGTTCAGCTGGTGGAAGCGAGTCGTCGTCTCTTTGGGCGGCACGACGAGAAGTGGTGCTACCGCCGTTTTGCCGTGCGCCGATTGAAAGGTTTTGAGTGGACTCCGCAACGCAAGCGCCTTCTCCGTGAGTTTATCAACGAAAACGTTGGGCGCCCTCTGGACACGAATTCCGCCCTGATGCTTAGTTACATTCACCCGCGGCTTTATGAATGGGTGGGTGGGCGGCCACATGGAAATGAAATTAGCTGTGGTGAATTAATTGTGGATCTCTACAAGCATTGTGGAGTGATACGACGGAGAGAGCGGCCAATAACCAACAGTGGGGTCATGACAAGCGGTTTGTTATCACCAACACCGGTAACGTCGGCAGTAGCATTAACAACAAGTTTGGAAGATGGAGTTGAAGGTAATAAAGAAAGGGAAAAAGAGTGTGTGGAGGAATATTACGCCAGACCAAGCATTCAAACAGCACCGTATCAATTTGCAGAGGGAGAAGAGGTTGGGGTGCTGGACTTTGCGGAGGGAATTTCTTTGGGACCGGAGGTGCGTATGTGCCATCCATACGCAACACAGCAGTCCTGATCGTGGAAAAAAAAAAGAGAGAAACCAAGAGATCAGAAGGAAGGAAATATATATATATGAACAATAGATTTTTTTGTTATATTTTACTATTATCATTATTACTATTACTACTATCCATGATCTTCGAGTTTTTCTTTTTTTTTTTTGATTCTAATTTACTCCACGATATTTAACTCCTTTTTGTTTAATTAGCGTTGTTGGATTGGTGTTTTCTGTTCTGAGAGACCAGTTTCCCCTGTTGTTTTATTACTATTATTTTTATTATTGTTGTTTGTTTGGTCTCTTGTTTTCTGTTCATCTCATGATTATCGGAGTGGGTGAATGAAGAGGCTCACAACACGGCTCTTTTTTTTTTTCGTCACTTTTTAATTTTTTTTTCTTATCTTTTTCAAACGTTGGAGCGGAAGGTAGTTTGTTGTCCTTTTTTTTTTTACTTTTGTTATTCAATTATTTACGCAACTTCGTCCCTGATGAAGTGGGGGATTAGTTGCGCGTTGGGTACTGATCCATTTACTTCACACTATGCAACATCGCTGTCAATTCATCATTTAAAAATAACAAAAATAAAATAAAGAGAAAAATATATGTCACATATGTGAGAGAAAACAAACGAAGGGAATTCCGCGATGCGTTTCGCGTGGAAGGCGGCGGCAGGTCAAAAAATTAAAAAAAGAGAAAAAAAATGACAGGGGAGGCGTAATCCTTAAATGTGCGGCGATTATCCAAATATTTCTTTTTAGGGCCATTTACTGCTTGATAAGTTTGTTCATTGTGTGTTCCTCCACCTGTGGTGTAATTTCCGT
>NW_027123935.1:3309-4987 GCF_001457755.1 Trypanosoma equiperdum | reverse complement strand
AAAAAAAAAGAAGAAAAATGCGTTGATGATCGGAGAAGTAAAGAAGGGGAGAGAAACGACAACAACAACAACAACAACAACAGTCAAAGAAAAGGGGTCAAGAAGTAAACGAAAAAGAAAGAAAAACCGGAGTGAAACGTTGAAATGTTAAGGAAAATGCAACAAAAGGGTAACAAAGAAGGCGGCAAGTCAACAAAAAGAAAAAAAAGAAAAAATTGACAGGAAAGGCATACAGCTAAGGCAATGTCAAGGGTGGGCACTTGCATAAAGAATTGTTTTAATTTAAGAGAGTAAAGTCACAAAGCGACAGAAAGTTTGTGAGCATACGGAAGGGAACTTGTCGAAAGTGTGGTGGAATTTTGCATCAACCACATATCTGCGATGTGAAATTATGGGAGGAAAAGGAGATAAAAACAAAAAAAAATGCTTTTAAAACACTTGATGAAGCTACGTGGAGGAAAAAAAAACAAAAAAGACGCAGAGAGAGAGAGAGAGAAAAAGGTTTTTTACCAGCGAAAGGTGGATTGCCTAACATACATACATATATATACATATATATATATATATACTCGTGTTCTTTTTTTTTTTTTTTGCTGTTCTTGTTGGTTCTGGCTTTGTGTGTATGATCTGTTTACATCACTACGCGCTGATCTGAGTGCCCATCATTGACATTTTTGTTCCTCAATTACCCGCTTCATCCGTTTTCATTTATTTGCGTTTGTAATGCATCTTAGTGGGGAATAAGACGGTGTGGAAAAGGTGTTATGATAAACAGTGCTGTATTTGTTTCCTCTTTCATCTCTTAATGGGATATTCCTCTCCTTTCTTATCGTGAAGTGCGCTGTTCATCCTTCATCAGTTGTGCCTTTCATTGTTTCTTTTTCTTCTTTTCTGTTTTATGTTTTGTGTTTTATATTTTATGTTTTATGTTTTATGTTTTTCCTGCTTCTTTCCTTTTTTTTTTTTAGACCTCTTCCTTTTGGCCCGTCTGCCCATTGACATGTGTGTGTTTTTTTTTCTTTTTTTTTTCGCACGACTATACGCAGTTGTACTTATGCACTTATATTTTAGCAGTGTCGCTGGCTCCCTTAGTTCTCCATTAATGTTTTTTTTAAAAAAAAAAAAGGTGGCTTCACAAATAGGGAGATGTGAAATAATGAGGTGGTGCGGAATAAATAGATAAATGTGTGGTTAAGAAAAGGAAAGGGAAGAAGAGGACGAGTGGTGGGTTGAAAAGTTTGAGATTAGTCTGGGAAGGAAAATAAAAATAATTTTTTTTTTGTAAAAAAAAAAAGAAGGATGGAGGAGCGACTGATTTACACATTTTTCATTGTCTCCTTGCCTTTCTTTTTTTTTTTCGTGTGGCTTTTTGTGTGTTTGTGTGTTTATTTGTTTAATCACTCCCATAGCGCAATCTGAGCTGCTCTTTACATCCCGCTACGTGAATAGCGACAAAAGCGCATGTGTCGGCATGCCTTTAGAGAAGCATTTCCCATTCTGTTATTGTGTTTACTCTGTTGCCCTTCCAAAATCAGAGTTCCTCAAATTTTGTTCACATGCGCCACTCGCGTTCGTGGTTCCGCCTCACAACATCCCTCTATTTTTTTTAAAAAAAAAAGATGTTTCGTGTTTTAGTGATGATGTGTTTGAACACAACAGTGCTTCATTTAAATGCCAC
>NW_027123935.1:0-3299 GCF_001457755.1 Trypanosoma equiperdum | reverse complement strand
TTTTTTTTTGTTCACCTCTTTCATCCCTTGTTGTCATTATTGTTTTTTAATGTGGACCCTTCAACACAGATAGTGGCACATTGTGTTCAAACACATACACCGCAAAAAAAAAAAAAATACAGTTCTAGTCTTGAAACTCGGATATTTTTCTTACAAATAGCGTCGTACGTGGTTGACGAAGTACTAGTGCAAACTCTCGTATAATTAGAGGGGAGGGGAAATTAGCATTGAAATATATATATATATATATATAAGTAAAGGCAAGAAGTCAATTCAGCAGCAACGTTGGCAGCCGAGCGGTAATCCACTGGAAGGAACTGTCTCGTGAGAATGTCATCCCCCGCTCCATCAACATCCCACAACGCCGCCAACTCCACACAGGCCTTCAGTCTCAAAACACGACGACCAATTGATGAGGATGATTTGCTTACAGCTGAGGATCGTGAGGCCAAAAGTACGGTTGAAAAGTTGGACTGTGCGACACGGCGCCGGGCTTGTAAGAACTGCACCTGCGGCCGAGCCGAGTTGGAGCGGCAGTTGGAGGCCGGTGGAAGTCAAGTGATGGGCGCCATGCCACCAGGAGGCTGCGGGAACTGCGCGAAGGGGGATGCCTTTCGTTGCGCCGGCTGCCCGTACCTCGGTATGCCTGCCTTTGATAACGCAGTTGACGGGAAAGTGAAGTTGGATCTTACTGATGATATCTAAATGAGATTTGGAGTATGTGTGGCTGAGGGAGAGGGGAAAGATAAGAAAAAAAAAGGAGCTAGAAAATGGTGGAACGTATACATATATATATATATATACATATGTGGGTGTTTCGTGTGTGCCCGTCCTCACCTATTTTCTCCCTTTCTATCCCCTTATTTATTTATCCACTTTGTTTTCCGGCGTTGCCTGTCCAACTCCGCTGAAGGAAAAGGGAAAGACGATGAAATAAGCGCAGGTGCTACGTTTACGTATGCAAAGTGTGACGACGCCAACCAATCCGATCCCTATTTAAGGTAGCCGGCACAGGCAGACAGTTCACGGTGAAGGGAACACTCAGCGCATTATGTGACCGCTGCTCTACGCCGTGGTGGGCCTTCTTTTCCGTTTCGTGCGGAAACTTTCATTTCCTGAAATTTATTATATTGTTTCTCCTTCACTTCGTTTTTTGCTGTTTTGTTCCTTGTATGGATGGATGATCTTATAAATACGCACAGCCAAAGAAAAGCACCGCCCGGGTTTAAGTGGGTGAACCAAACCTAGGCTGAGTAACGGGTGTAGTGGGAAATAAGCTTAGGGTAAATTGTCATCGTCGGGCACAACACTACTAACTTTAAGTCCTGTATTGTTGTTATTGTTGTTGTTTACTGGGATGCGCCGAGGTTTCTTTCTTCGTGCCCGCCCAGACTTTGTGGCGGCGCTTCTCACGCAGGGGCGGTTGGTAGATGTCCTGCTTTTCCAGCACTTCGGCGCGGAGCCGGCCATCACCGATACCAATGATAACAATGGCATTGGGCCCGCAGCAACAAAAAAAGATGGTAATACAGATGGCGTCAAGGTTAACGCTAGCGATGTAGAAAAATCCTCAGGGAAGGCGGCTGAGCTTACCACTGCAAAGTCTCCGGTTACAGCGCCATCGCAGCGGTCGCTCCTGCGCGAGAGGTGTGACGCCGTGCGTACCGCAACAAAGCGGTCTGCACATCCCGTGATGTGGCCTGTTGATGTTGGCACAGCCGCCACTGAATGGCGCGCCCCACCAAATTCACAGGACCACGTCCGCGTGGCCCTCGGCAGCGATGGATCTAATGAACCGGGCCGCAAAGTGGTGCTGCACGGCTCGTTTATCGCCATTGCCGCACCTGGCTCAATACCCAAAACCATGCAACTCCTCGCCTCTCAGGAGTGCGGAAAGGAAGATCAGGTGAAGGGCACGGCAAGCAACCGCGAACCGCTACTTTTGTCGCTCCCAATGCAGCAGGCAGGCGGACATATCAGTGTTAGCCCTGCAACTGGCGGACTGTGCACTGTAACATTGAGTGGTGCTGAGGCGGCAATAGTCTCCAACTCAGCTGCCGCTGTGGACGCCTTCACGGCAGAACACAACCTTCTCGCGGCGGCCGCCAGCAGTGGGATGATAGACCGGCTGCTAGAGATATGTGCTCTGCATGCTACCCACGCAGTGCGTCACGACGCCTTACTTATACGCAACCCGTTCGTACAGAAGGCTTTGGCGGCCATGGCTTGCAGCCGCTATGGCATAGACGCTCTGACATCCTTTGTAGTAGGTTGCAGTGCGGATGACCCGAGCCAACTGGCAAAGGACACAAATCCTGTCGACAGTAAAGAGAATGAGGTGGGCGACGCACGACATCCACCGTTGGCAGAATGTGTTGCTGTCAGCACGTACGCCGGCCAGGCGCTTGCAACGGCTCTCCAGCTGACACGTGAGGTAATTAACGGCGTACTACAGCTGGACCCACAGGGCGGTGTGCCGCATGCCTCTAAACCAGACCGACTTATAGACTATGCGTATGCTGTGCGGATGGTGCGTGACGAATCTCAGATACTTGCAGCTCTCTCGTTTCGTGGCAGCTTACAGCACCAGAGATACATCGCACCGTTACTTTTGCATACTGAAAGTGGTCTGCAGGGCGCTGCCGGGTCGGTTAGCAAAGGCATCGGGTCTTCGCTTTTCATGCGCGCGATAAGCGCGCCGTCAGACGTCCCGCGGCTCGTTTCGCCTCATGTGTACCTCCGTCTAAGCGCCAACGAGCTGGAGGGGGATGTTGCGACCTTTTTGAAGCTCCTTCGAGAGGGGGAGCGCCGTCGCGATGCGGCGTTCATACGCACTACCGCTCAGTACGTCGCCGAGGTGTTCGCGAGTGTAGCGGTTCTGTACCGCGCTACGGCAGCCCTCACACGAACAGGGAATAATGCCCCACGTGACTGGTTGCTCGCACAAGCCTTCTGTGGAGAGTCTGCGGTTTGCAGGGCAGCACTGCTGCGAAACTTCGAGATGTCGAAGGCAGCACGCACAGCGTTGCTGTCAGCTGGAAACAACAGCGGCACAATTCATCCAGTGGAGTTGATGAATGCCCAACCCGTGCGGAAGATGGCGAAGACTCCCACACACTAGCAAACGATGGTAACAACATTTATATCAGCTGGAGCATCTACCGCTGGTGTTGATGGGGAAGTAAGAGAAAATAATAATAATCGTAATAGCGAAGAAGAGGTGGGTTGTAGTGACGGATGTTTAGGGTAAACAGGTAAGAGAGCTGGAATCTGCGAAGGGTGAAAAAATAATAATAATA
>NW_027124320.1:20618-27214 GCF_001457755.1 Trypanosoma equiperdum | reverse complement strand
ACATCAAATGTATATTTCATTTCACGGATAGGACATTTTAACTAACGATGGATAACAAACCAATAACTGTAAAAGCAAAGACCAAAAGAGTTTGTGGCAACGGAATCGATGGCTTGAAAGGGTTTATTTACTGTTTTTCTACCACTGAAATCCCGCAAATCCGCTTAACAAACCACAAGCAGGTAGCTTTCGGCTTTCATTTCCGTGTTGTGGCAGGGCTGTATGGACCCAAGACAGCCTTACCCACGCCCAAGCCACTAAAATTATACAGTAAAAACTCAAAACGTACAACAAGCACAAAACCCATCTCCATCCACTCATATAAATAGATAAAAGCTGACACAAGTACGATAGAGAGGGGTATGCTAGAGGTGCAGATTCTGCTAGTACTTTTCGCCCTGCACAGTCAATCACGAACACAAGCAGCGGAAGCAAAATCGGACACAGCATCAAGCTCGGTCAACAGCCCATGTACTGAAGCAAGGTACCACCACCAGCTTGCCAAGAAACTGCAAACCACATTGGAATCAGCAACAGGCGAACTTTCAAAATACGCAAAACTTCCAACAGCGTATCGGATTGCGGCTGCGCATACTTCATCGGCTGAGCGACGAATGGCATTGACAGCGCTAGCCCTCAACGCCGATGCCACAACAGCAACGGCACTCAAAGAACTAGAAGGGAGCCGGGGAGCATACAGCCGCGCGCTAGAACTGCTAAACGCCAGAGTGGGGCGGCTACGACAGCTGCATGCACTGACTCCAACCAAGGCCACTGCAAAAAACACGCAAAAGCAGGGCGGAAAGTCGATGTTTGGCGCGGGCAGTTTACATACCTGCACAGCAGATATCGAACTAGGGGCGGCAGCCGACGGCAACTGCTCGCTTGAAACCTCAGCTCTAGGCTCGATAACGGCAGCAAACATTGACCTCCAGGCAGCCACACAGATCAAGGTGCTAGCCGAAGAGAAGATAAAATTCAAAGGGTACACGATAAAGGCAGGCACGAAGGCGGCAGAAGCCAGCGTCGACGCGGCTTCAACGAAACACCACGGTTTCTGCGGCGAAAACGACAACAAAGATAACCCAAGCGCCGCAACCAATGTGATAGCGGCAGAGCTGACGCTGAAGCAGAGCGACCACACGCCCGACGACGTTTCGTATTTCGAAAGCAACAATGAAGGCGAATGTAAAAGAGTCGCAAAAGACAGCAACTACCGTGAGGAAAGCCCGGAAACGCTAGCAGCGGCTCTCTGCGCAGTCAAAAAGACGTCATTTCCAGCCACCACAGAAAAGCACAAAATAGGGGCAGCTGCTTTGTCCAACGACGATGCGATACTGGCAATTCTATCCGAGCTAAATTCGCAGGGTCCAAGGAACCTAAAACAGAGGAAGAGAAAAAGGCCCTTATACACAAGTTTTTCTCTCAAGATCCAGCAACCTTAAAAACAGAAATAACTTACGCAGTAAAGAAAACAGAAATATCGATTAAAATGAGAGAGAAACCGATAAAAGGAACACCAATAGCACTCGCAGGCACGACCGATGGAGCCGAAGTTTTAGATTATTACCTAGGAAAGAATCTGGAAGAGAGAGCCCAGGAAAAATCTTCAGCAAGCAAACACACAGTAGCTAAAGAACAAAGCGACAAATGCACAGCGATAACCGACAAGGATAAGTGCAAAACAACAGACGGGTGCGAATTAAAAGATGGAAAGTGCCAAGCTAAAGAGGGAGTGAATATGGAAAATGATGGGAAAAACACAAACACCACAGGAAGCAATTCTATTGTCATTCATAATACCCCTATTTTTCTTGCAGCTTTGTTTATAAAGTTAAGTTTCTAAAAGGTTTTTGTCCACTTTTATAAAATCATGAAAATTTCCTAAAATGTGCCTTTTTTCGAGAATTTTCCGAAATTATATTAAATTAGATACATTTTAGTACTTTTAATGGATTTAAAAAATTACGAAAGATTTCAGAAAAAAAGAAAAACATAGTAAAATGCGTGTGACAGTGAAATGTAGATATAAAGTAGCAAGGAAGAAGTGTGTGCAAAATGGGTAATATTCTAAAAATGTAATTTCTTTTGTTTTGCTTATTTAACACATAAAAGTTAGAATAATGATAATAATAACGATAGAAGAGTGTTGTAAGTGTGTAAATTAACTTTATGATAAGAACAGTGTGGTAGAATAAATGGTTTTCAAAAGTGAAGCACTTTAAACAATGAAAAGGGTGCAATGAGAGTAGGTGAGTGGGAAAGAGGTACTATAAGATCACAAGGAATATTTGTAAAGGAAGCGCCGCCACAAAATGAAAAAGAAATGGAAACTATATATACGCAGTTTTAACCGACAATATGACGATGTTTATCAATATACACAATGAGATGATTGAGGCACAATCATGGAAAGGGAGAGTCTTTGGTACAGAAAAACTAGAGCTTTCACGTTATTTTCCAATGTATAGATGTTACTCTTAGAGTAGGGAATGAAAATATGGAATAAAATTAAAGAATATGCACTAACACAGTACAAAAAATGATAGAGAAGAATGAAATTATGCGTAACATTTACGAATAGTTGAATAGATGATAATGCAGCGATGTTGGCGAGTGTAGTTTTAACTTGATGGTTAATCGTAATGCATAGCTGTGAAGACAAGAAACACAAGAACATAAGGTAGACATTTGGTACGTATGTGATAATACCAAAATCTTCCCTTGTCATACGTTGATAAAGCCAAAAATTAAGGGGAAATATAATATAATGCGGATGGAAGTGTTAAACCTAGGACTACTGATGGATGACCGTGGACAAAAAAGAACAAATAAGCGGAAAATGCGTAGTAGTGAACGTAGAAAGCAGCGGAAAGCTTAGTTTCAGGTACGAAAAGTTCCAAAAAACAAAAAAAACACCCCGTTGCTACAGCGGTAACTTCGATAAAACAATTTAAAGGAATATTATTCTACATGAAAGTGTTTTTTGATGTCAACATTCCCAAGCATATTAACAGAGACATAGTTAGTAGTAAAAACGTGAAGACTATAAGTTGCCAAAAACCCAAAGCAGCCTGCCTGGCTCCAGTAAAATTCACAGAACAAATGCAGAAAAGAAATTGTGTGCCTGATAACCCTATTATAATGGCTTATTTAACCAGTATATGCTGGGGAACTCCGGCTACAAAGAAAAAATAACGAAAGATAAGCACTAAATCTCCAGGAATATAAATTAGTGCGATATTTTAAAGATGGGAACGGATAATATTGCAAATAAGGCCAATACACACGCGATATAGAGGTAAAATTCAATAAAGTGTGAAAATAAATGCGCAAATGAGTCTAAAAACAAAATTCAAGTGAAAAAGTTAGTTTATGGTGACCATGCTGTTTCTATAGCGTAACTGATTCTTGTAGGGCCCATATGTGGCTGAGGTTCCAGTATTTAACCAACTTGTTGCTATTTTCTTATACGAAGTGACAGAATAGTAAAATTCGTCATTGCAAATAAGCGCAGTTGTCAGCGACAATCTTCGTCAGATGGTGTGATAAAGCAGTAACACCAAAAACTTTCGTGAAACGCAGACAGACGAATAGCTAGCTACATTTCGTCTAGAGACCCTATAGCTTTACTCTAACCGATCCGTACCCTCAGCTAAGCTTATTCCGTACTTTTTAGTTGTTTATAGACAAGCACAAACACACAAAGAAAACCCCTACCAGTGACATTGCGAACATGATCCAAGTGTCGACCTTCACACACCCTAGCCACCCGGTCAAAATATCTGCCCTAGCGCTCATAACTGCTGTAGCGGCGACAAATGCCGCAGAACCAAACAGCCAAGTAAACGGAGCTGACTTCGCGGTATTTTGCACGGTCGTCAACGCAGCGGAGAATGTAAAAGAAAGCAGCGAAACGGAAAACACCATTAATCAGCTCGGTACGACCGCAACGACAATAAAAGTGTTACTAAGCAATTATGAACGGGTAAGCAAAGAAGCGTTTAAACCTCCAGAGACACAGGGAAATCAACAAGAACCAAGCTCAACAGCACAAACTTGTTATGAAGGCACAGCCGAAGACTGTACCGAAGCGCTAACTAAACTGAGACAAATGGAAGCAACAACCAAAGAAGCGATCGAAGTGGCAGAAAAAAACACAGACAGTATGCAACGACAAATAAATAAAACAATCGACAAAATAATACAGCTGGCAAGCACAGCAGAAAATCAAGCGGCCAGCAGTCAATCCGCCAAACAGCTTCTCAGCAGTAGTTTATGGAGCAGGTGTCTCAGGGAGCACGCCGAAAATGGGCGTCACCGCAACTGACAGAGCTGAATCCTGCGGCAAACGAAGCACAAACGGCGCCAAATCGGCGCCGCTCTCAACGGGCGCAACACTAGCGTGCCTATGCGCTTCAGATAGCACAGCCACCACCAACAAGGCCTGTTACGATGAAGGAGCTCAACAAGGTTTCAGCAGGCAGGCCGCAGTTGCAGTCAACGTCTGGACAGAAATCAAAGCGAAATGTAAAGCAGCAGCAGCCAACCCGAAGCGACCAACAGCAGATATAATCAGTGCCGCAGCAGCCAAAATAAGGCAGCGCCTAGCAGTGCCCGTAACCGGAACCATACCCCACGGCTATTTAGGAAGTATAAGCGGTACAGACACCACCGGGGGCTGCACAGGCAACGCGGCTGCCGACAACGGGGCATGTGCATATTTCGCCACCACCGACGGCAGCACACAAGAAAACCCAGCATGTCTAGCAACACTGGACGCAGCGGCAGAGGCATTAAGAAACGAAGAAAAAGCCGCCCAAAACAGGCCACACACGATAACAGAGGTTAAAGCGCTGAACGAAAGCCTGACCAACTTGTTAGCAATGGTAACAGTGACTGAAATACGCCCCGAAATTCTTACCGATGACAAAACTAGCGCACACGAAGCGGTCGATGCAGAACAAAGATGCAAAGCCACAGGAGATGACCAACAGAAACGTAAAGACCTAAAAGATAAGAACTGCACATTTAACAAAGAATCAAACAAGTATGAATTGAAAAAGGAGGTGAAAGAAAAACTAGAAAAAGGAAACCAAGAAACAGAAGGGAAAGATGGGAAAACTGACTGCTCTAGCCATGCTACCAAGTAGGCCTCTGAGGCAGTGAAAACTGCAGGTAAACCAACCACCTGCGGATGGAGAAGTGGGAAAGAGGGCGAGGGTAAAAAATAAAAGAGTTCAAAGATTCCATTTTCCTCTTTAATATGAAATTGGCTCTGAGTATGGCTGCTGCTTTTGTGAGATTGCTGTTTTAACGATTCTAAGGTTTTTTGCGCAATTTAATGAAATTTTAAGAAAATATGCTATTTTCAGATAATTTGCTAAATTTTGATATTTTTTAACACTTTTTGATTAAAATATGCAAATCGGTGAAATAATAAGAATTTAGAAAATATGAAATTTATTAAAATGTGCACAAAAGTGGCCCGTGGATGTAAGATAGAATTGGTGATACAGTATGGAAATAACCGCTAATATAATTTGGATTATTTTGCTTATTTTATATATATTAGTTAGGATAATAATAATAATAATAATGGTAGGAAAGTGTTGTGAATGTGAGGGTATGCGAATATTATAATAAGAGTGGTGATTAAAACGAAAGACCCGGCCGACGTAGAGCCTATTAAAAGAACGGAAGGTTTGTAATTGCACTAATTGAGTAAGAGACCGAGAGTGAACAAAGAATGTTATTAAAGGAAACGCAAAAAGGTGAGGAGGAGGAAAATGGAAAATTAGCAGCTGCAAACACTAGCATGCCCATGGCCATCATAACTATGTAGAAGATGTAGGAGATAATAAGGTAGAGGTAAAGTCCAGCATATAGACCAAATGGAATCGCTACATCTGCCACTGAAGAAGCTACATAACACAAAAAAGATACAATAATGCATAGTGAGATAATAGAATGCGCAACGCCACAAAGAGTTGCAGCAGAAAATGATACAAGGGACGTTAATTATTTACATTTCACGCAGAAATGAATATTTAATATTAAAGATATGGTTCTAGTATCAATATTAGCTGTGATTCATAAATATAAGCGAAAAGGATTCCTATGAAGGAGCCAGATGTGGGCGTAGTTATCACAAAAACATCGTGAACGTCCTAATATAAATGAAATAATCAGTACAACTGACTGCTACAATCCCCGTAACAATGCATAAATGGTAAATGTGAGGAATGCTAAACAACAGTAGAATTCATCTAAAATTTTTCGGTAACTCTTCTTCCTAAAGCTAATTTGCAAAAGAAAAGTATTAATTTCAATTAAAATATAAGTCCCTGACACTGAGCATTCGCCATTCAACACCTATATCATAACAATATCAAGGCATAACTTATGTAAACACAGTTTCACTAAATAAACATTTTAGTGCAGCAACTCATTTCTTTTATAAAGCCTTTTTAATAAATCTCTTAACTTTTAAATGAAGATCAGGGGATGAAATTTGGTGTCATAACAATTTTACTATTAACATTGCTATTACATTTAATATGACTAAGCTCAGCATCTGTTCAAGAGGATACAAC
>NW_027124320.1:16780-20608 GCF_001457755.1 Trypanosoma equiperdum | reverse complement strand
ACAAATATAACAAATAATTATTCTGAGAAACCAAGAGTGTTGTGGTTCAAACTCATACAACTAAAGAATAGTGTAAGCTGATATTGAGTTACAAAAAAAGCCATGTTGAGATTATTACAATTGTCGTGGGAGGTTTGCATAGCTATGTTAGGCCGTGATGAGTTATGGAACTTTTAGAGAAGCAGAATGCAAGCGATGAAGATGTTGTAATCCATTTGAATGGATCTGATGTTATTGTTTTTTATAAGAAGATAAATATGAGAATGCAGTGGAATATTTTATACAAAATAATGCTGAAGGTAAAGAGAACAGCAGTGAAGAGGATGATCACCAAAAGCATATGGAGAAACGCCATTGGTTTTTTGACGCTGGATTCCAAATACAAGCCCACAAAAACTCACATAAATTTCTTAAATCACATCCTGATGGAAACCCCTGGTCTAAGTGGTGGAGGTTTAATAGCAAAAGTATGGGCATTTAGGAAACTTGAACATGCATTTGGAGAGTTACTGAAGGGAAGTAAGAAGTGGTGGTCAGAGCAGAGTATTTACATGCCACTGCTGATTTGGAGTGCAATTGAGGAAGAAGTTATGGGTCAGAGATTTGTTTTGAAGAGAGGAATGATTGGATTAGATTATAAGGAGCGTTTCTTTTCTATTCCAAATAGTGGGATATAGGAGAGGCGTCATTCATTCATTTTCCTTGCCAACCAGTTGCTTTGGAGGAGAAAGAAAAGTTAATGGTAAGAAATCTTACATAATGTAAATAGTTGAAAGGAGGAAATTTAATACGAGAGATTTGTGGAATATTGAAACTTATATGGTAAGTGAAGAAAACTTACATGCTGAATATAAGTATTTATATGATAATGCGTTTGAAGAGGGTTTTTGTTTAATGCTAAGAAATTGTGATGCTGTGAAGATCCTCGGAGCGTACACCATCACCGCAGGCTGGAGATAGCAAACGGGAGTGGCACCCCACAAAACGAACTACAAACCCCAACATTACCGTGTAGAAATTTTCAATGTAAATTTTAGTCCTTCAGCGAAGCAAGAAGATATGAGTAATTACTATGTGGCATATCACAATAGTGGCTAAACACAGGAGCCAAAAAGAGATGCTTAAGCAGTGACAAAGTTAATGAGTTCAGCACTCGCAGTAAAGCCATCAAAGTCAAACCAGCATTTGGAAGAAGCCGTTTTGTGTATGCATCTCAATTATCACTTAAAATCCTCTTGGTATGCCCTAACTGACGCCTTGGGTATCTCATCAGTCAACTCAAAAGCATTTATTCAGCTCCTGTCTTTTGACTGAAAAAAACGTAGAAAGCGCACATGAAAGACAAACTAAACTTTATTTTACTTCTTTCAGCAGCAGCATACTGCAGCGTAGCAAAGGCAGCGCTCCAAGACGATGCCAACGTACAAGTGCTGGAGGCGTTGTGCACGATAGTTGAGCTAGGGGGAACAAGGGCCAAGCTCACCACCACGCAACCGCCGCTCTCACCGGCAGCGGACTCAATAATGGAGTTAAACATGACAGCCTCCGAACAGGCCTGGATAGAATTGTTCCGCAAAGAACAAGGAAAAGACGACACCCGTGATTATGACGCGTCGAAATTGCCGAAGGAGACGGACTGGGAAGGAAAGTGGGAAGCGTGGAAGCAACAAGCAGGCAAACTGCTCAAAAAAGATGCCAGAACAACCCTGGAGAAAAAACACAAAATTAACATGTTAAGCGAGCGACAGAAGGCCAGCTTGCGGCTAGCGCTAGAGCCGATAGCGGAGGGGGTGCAGCACCTAATCGCCAAAGCAAAAGACGAAGGGTTGCAACAAAAAATAATGACCGAGAAGGACATGCAAAAACAGTTCAACCAGGCTATATATGGAACAGATGCTGAGCCAGGCGACTCGGCGATGGTGCCAAGCCTTTTTACTTCAGCTATGGGAGGCAGCAGACAGGCCGCCTGTGTAGGCGACGAAACAGACGGAAAAGCCAAAACGATCCTAGCAGTCTTAGTCTGTCTCGGCGCAAAGGACACAAACAAAGCCGGCGACATAGCGAAAGCCTGCACAGGCACTGCGCCAACCGAGAACTGGACCGGTGCCAACGCCAACCCCAGCGCAGCACTACAAAAAGAAATAGCCAACATGTGCAACCGCAAAGGTCACCACAAAGTCACAAGTACCGACCTCAAGCAGCGGCTAAAATCAATCGCCGCAAAATTCAAATACGACAGCGCCGCGGGCTACACAGGTGCGCACACGACAGGTGAATGCACAGGAAGCAACAATGCCGGTATATGCGTCAAGTATACATCCCTGGCGGCTGCAGCGATGTCCCCACTCGAGGCCGTTGGGTGGCTCAAAACACTTAGGACGCTAGCAGACAAACTGGAACGGCACGAGGATGCAGTCAAAGAACTCGAAAGAGTCAACGAAGAAATAAACAGAAAGGGATCAGCGGCACAGGCTGTAGTGTATGCAGCCCTAGCCCAAAAACAGAGTCACGAGAAGCAAATCAATACGGCTGCACAAACACAAACAAGTGACGGTAAAGATTGTACCCAACACAAAACAAACACCACCTGCACAGCGGACAATAACTGCAAATGGGAAGGAACTGAAGAAACCAAAGGAAAATGCAAACCCAAAGATGGAGAAGGACAGACAAACACAGCAGGAAAGGAAGGAGCTGCAGGAAAACCTACAACAGAGAAATGCAAATGGAAATCGCAAACAGACTGCAAAGATGGTTGCAAATGGAATGGAAAAGATGGCAATTATTCTAGTTTACATGTAAATATGAAATGTCTCTGATTGTCACCACTTTATGAATTTGCTATCATTTTGGTTCTCTCCAAAGATTATTTCCCCATTTTATCAAATTTACTAATTTTTTAAATCTTTATAAATTTATATTTTTTCTAAAATTTCAGAAGCTTTAGCTCTTTCTGATGAAAATTAAAAAATTAGTAAAAAATATGAAAAATATGAAAATCCTTATAAAATATGTATGACTGTGTCCTCTGGGTATAAAGAAATAGGGTGGTAGGGTATGGAAAATGAGTGCTATTCTAATTTTTATTATTTTGCTAATTTTATGATTATAGGTGGTGTTATGATGTTGATAATAATAATAGGAGAGTGTTTTAAGTGTGTATATATGAATATTATATTAAGAGCAGTAATTATAATAATAATTATGATAATAATGATATTAATAATACGAAAGATTTTTATGTATCATTATTTTAAATAAAGTGATGGAAATAGTTAATTGGCTGGTGAATGTCAGGGGGAATAAGCAGTTAAATAATATTTGAAACAATCAGCCTTGGAAAGGCCTTTGAAGGACAGAGGATTAAACAGAAGCGCTACCGAAATCTTTTTCAGTCAGCTGTGCCAGCAGACAAGCAGCCACTTGCGAAGCCAATTAACTGCACGACTGGTAGCGGTGCAGCAGAAGAGCTCTCGACAAGGCGTCGAATTATACCACAGACACAATGACAAAGGCCAAATATTATCCAAACCTCGGTAACAACTCCAGCTCAACTGGTAACTGAACTTTCTATCGGTGACATAGTGCTCGTTGGCTGGTTAAATGCACCTCTCATAGCGCAGAAAACAAAGTAGATGGCGAATATAGGATACGCGAAGCAAAGGCAGAGGGAAAAGCAGAAGGTAAATCGGCTAAGTTGTTTCACAAGTAATTTTTAAATTCATTGAAAGCATGGCATAAACTTCGAAAAGAACAATAGAATACCAAAGGAAACTGATCGCAGTGACATTTCTAGAGCATAGCCAACTGGACACCGGCAGGCTGTGA
>NW_027124320.1:4737-16770 GCF_001457755.1 Trypanosoma equiperdum | reverse complement strand
GCAGAAACTTGGAAAAGAACAATAGAATACCAGAGGAAACTGATCGCAGTGACATTTCTAGAGCAAAGCCAACTGGACACCGGCAGTCTGTGCGTGGTCTTATTTTAACAAGACAGCAGGAAGAAAGAAAATGAACAGCTCAAGGACTAAAGAAAAGGAAGAAGGAGAAGAAACGCACTTTAACGGCCAAACCTATAAAAGTGCGCAATGAAAAAGTATATTTAAGTGAAGTATATGTATTACCAACTGCGACACAAAAAAGCACAGATTATAACCTCCTTATTTCCGTCTTTTGTTAAGTGCGTTTGTTAACCTGTAAACAGAGAAAACAGACAAAGTCCGAGACATGTCGTTCGTACTGGCACTTGCATTTTTGTTCGGAATTAAACAAGCAGAAGCAGCAGCAGGCGGCGCACTCAAGCAGGAAAAGTGGCGGCCCCTCCTAACGTTCACGAGCAAGGTAGCGGCTGTACCAGGCAGAGCTTTAAAGGAAATAAACGCCCACGCAGACTATATAAAAGCAGCAGCCCAGAGGCAAGCACAAATCGCCGTTTATCTAGCTGCAAAAACCGACCAGACGGCACTGGCAGCCTACGGGCCATTTCTGGTGGCCATGGCGGCTCTACAGCAACACAATATAGATGCAGCAAGCGACGTGAATGCAAAAGCCATAAGGGCAACAGCCGCCGAAGAATTTGTAAGAGGTCATATCGCGGAATTCTTTGCAATTGCCGGCGGTGCGCACGGCTCCGGCAGCGCTGGTTGCCTCAGCACAAACGATGAAAATAGCATCGTCAACAAAGCGGCTGCGGTCGGTGCCGCCGCAGCGTCGCTGTTGCCACCAGACGTCACACCGAAAGCTGACAATCTAGAAGAAGCAGCAACAACCGGCTTCGCGAGCCTAACAGGCAACACAGGGATCAAGCACGACGAGCTCACAAACGACGCAAACTGCAAGCTTTTCAGCCAAGGAGCAGACGGCCTAGTGGCAACAGGAACAACATCGGACACCATCGACTTCGCTGCCGGCTACCTCGGCAGGCACAAAGCGAGTGGCACAGGCGTCAACACGAACCCGTCAAACTTTGGAGACTCACGCACCCACGCCAGCGGCCGGGCGCCGGCCATAAAAGAAGCGTTCGATGCGATAACGGAACTGAAGACAATAAAAGCCAACGTACGGCAGCCAGAACTCACAAGCTACACCGAATTGACTACCGCTACAGAGCTCAAAAAAGCAATTCAAAATATAATACTGCACAAAGAGGGGGAGTACGAAAGCGGCAATAACGGAGATATAACGGCGCACATCACCAAGTACTACAAAAGCGCTGAGCAGGAATTCAAAAGTAAATTCTGGGGGAAACTCAAAGAAGTCAAAATCCCTAAGGAACTAAACAATAACAAAGATGAAACGTTGGAAGCGGTAACGGATCTTTCAACACTAGCCGCTGCATTCATTTTTTACACAAACAAAAGCAAAACTGAGTTACAAACAAAAATCTCAGAACTTGAAGCTAAAAATAACAAAGCAGAACTAAAATCAATAGAACAAATTTGCAACGGAAAAACAGATGCCGATACCTGCCGACAAGACAAAAACTGCAAGTATGATGAAACCAAAAAAGAAGAACCAAAATGCGTGCTGAGTAAAGATGGCGAAAAAGAAGCAGCAAAAAAAAAACAGCAGAGAAATCAGGAGGAAATAATGGGAAAACTTACTCCAAGTGCGAAGGAAAAGAGCAAAAAGACTGCAAATCTCCGGATTGTAAGTGGGAGAATAAAAGGTGCAAAGATTACAGTTTTCTTTTCAATAAGAAATTTTCTTGTGTTGCTGCAGCTTTCAGAGCTTAGCAGCATTTTAGCATTTTAAGTACTTTCTCTTGGTTTCATGAATTTTTTACTCTGATATGTTCTAACACTATCTATGAGAATGTAAAAAAATAGTGATATTTTGAAAGTTTTAGTAAAATGTGTATAATAGTAGCATATGGGTGTAATGCAGCATGGTAATATGGGCTAGAAATTTGGTGATATTGTAATTTGGTTACTCTTGTTTATTTTATGTATTTGAGTAGTAATTCATGGTTTTAGTTGTAGTAATATTAAGAAATGTGGGGTGTAAATACCAAATGGAAACATAAAACAGAGGCACGTAAAACAACATCAAGGGTACAATGGAACTTACACCCAAGCATCTGCAGCTTAGTCATCGTTGAGTTAAGTAAAGGGAAAAATTAGTTGTAAACAAGGTACTGAGGGAAATTCTTTCACGATAATATATTCCTGTACTGATGTAACCGAAAAATGTAGGAACATGTGTGTGTTTAACATAATGAGACGCGAGGGGTATGGAAAAATGAGTATGGAGGTTTTTTCGACCTAATTTTTCAAAACCTTTGACTTATCTTTGGGCGCAGAGACAAGAAACAGAACGCGTGAAAACAGCCAAACAGCAACAGAAGTGTTGTTGAATCAAAAAGTGGTGTAGAAATAGTAGCTTTTAGTGTTTTCTAAACGCAATCAAAATAGGAAAGTTATTAGATCGACCAGAGTGCTTCTTTTTTTTTAGAATCAACCATGTAAAATTATAAAAATACAACTTCAGAGAAATATTTAGTATATTCAAAGCGTTTAAGCTCACAAAAGTGTAATCACCTCTACCTTAACACAAAATAGAGAGCGAAAGGTAGCCAATTTCCCATAATTACTTCATACGCTACAGCTTTCTGTATTGATGGGTTTGAAGAAATCAATAATATAAAAGTTTGACGTAATCAACAACAGCAGCTATATTGTCTTTGGATCTCGCTACAATAATGAGAGAAGGAAACCCAAGATTCATGTTAGCAGAATCTCTGGTATGTACAAACCTTACGAGGTCAAAAAAGGCGCAGTAATGCAAACGACAATATTTGAAGATATATATGAAGATATTCTACAAGCAGCAAGGTTGGAAGAAGCAATCACCTACAAACGCTCCCAAAAGCGAGGATAAACAGAGAAGGGCGAAGCGATATCCGTAAAAGTAACATTAAAGTGGGTAACATAGACGGTAAAGTTAGTGGAAAGACCTGTTAAGCGACACATAGAGATAAAAATTTTATGATTATTAAGGACGGTTGCGGGGTGCGCATAATTGCAGACAAGACTCGTCAAGGACATTTTTTCGTGATTATCGGTATCACAAAAATAAAGTAACTCCTCAGAGGTACTCGACAAAGTGTAGTGGAGCTATGGACGGATAATTCTTAAATTATGGAACAGTGAAAGATGAACTCGATGCAAATGAGCGAACAATATGAAGATGTAGCTGTTTCCAAGTTAATGCGATACGGAAGCCAATAAGATTCCAGATTATTACTTTAAAACGTGTGGAAAAGTTGAAGAAAATAGAAGAAAAGAACCCAAATAAGACAATAATATATGCAATTATTTGTTTTCTTGGCGCATTGAAAAAAGCAACGAGGATGAAAGCAAGAAAAGCTCTTGCAGCAATCGACAATGGTAAAAAACTATGCCCAAAGAATTCTTTACTAAGCTTGATACGTAGCTACTTCTATGGCGCTTTCCGGTTCCAAACACTCACATGGGCTTCAGACGATGGGCAACGCAACTTTGATGTGCTTTTTACAACCAAAGCGGCTTTCCGCCTTTAATATACTCACACACGTACCTGCACAACCTAAGGTCTGGGTAAACACTATGAGCAATGCAAACAGAGCAGCAGATAACAACCAGGTAGAAAGCATTAGCAGCAGCATCGGGTTAACAAAATAGCGGACGGTCAACAACTGAAAGGCTAACACCCACCGTTTCAATAACTTTACCACATTTCCTTTGAGCACGCAGAAATGCACAGCAGACACCAGAAACACAGTAAGAACAAGAAGCAGGTTAGCGCATGATCAATCTTTTAGCTACAGCCCTGCTCATCACAGCCACCTTCCTAGATGCCGCCCCACCACCATCCCCACTGCACAGCGCCACAATAGAAACGGCGGACCCCTGCGAAGCAGCCGACTATGTACGGAACATGTTGACCCAGCTCAGCTGGAAAGTACAACTAGCAACCAAGTACGGCACAGCAGTAAGCGTAACAGAAAAACAAGATTTGTTAGCTGCCTTAGCTGCAAGCACTGAAACAAAAAACTTGTTGCACCAATAGTGGCAGCTCCAGGCACGAGGAAGCAGCAGCTGAGGAGGAACTAAGGGACGTTTTGCCCGCTGCGCTCACCAACATTGCAGTTTTGGCAAAGATAGCGGGACAACAGGGGATAACCAGTGATGTGCTGGGGACTGCGCTTGAAAGCGCGGCGGGGACGACTGTAAGCACATTTTTCAACAGCAATATGCACGCACTTAAATTTAAAACAGAAGCAAAGATGCACAGGGCGTGCCAACCAACCGATCAGCCGCGTGAGAACAAGGCAGTCGCACCGCCGACATTCGACCCAAAGACCTCAATAGCGCTGTATTATCTACAAACCACGACACAGGAAACCTCCAAAGCGGGAGAAAACCTTTTCTGCGAATCGACAGGGTCGTCCCAACAAATGACCTGCACAACAAAATCGTCGCTCACCAACTTAATGGTGAAAGTCGGCAAAATTTACAAAAAAACTGCAGTGAGTTAAAAAACTCCCACAACATTCTCCAGCGCCTACAGTGCAACACCGGCAACCGTTAGCTAGTCAATACCTCCAGTCGCCAAAGCAGCCGAACTAATAAGCAAGCTCCACACGCTGGAAGTCAAACTAAAAATTATAAGGACGGCATTCAACAGTCAACAGACGCACCATCTAACAGCAAATACGGTGTTCAGAGAGGCCGCTGGCCTAACGTAGATCAACGAATGGAGACAAAAGGATACGGATAAGCACATAACAGCACTAACACAAAAAGTTGGTGAAATTTATGGAGATTCAGACGACAAACTAAATAAACAGCTATGTTCACAGGTAGACCGTGTAGCCATTGCAGCTGAAGCGATATCCAAGGAAACAGACATTCAGATAAAAGAGATAAGAGATATCAAAAAACTCGAGCAAGCCATAGGTTTCTACCTAGAAAAACAATCACTGGCCGCGGTGCAGAAAAGGGTGAAACAACAGATAACTGCAAAAGAGACCCAAATTTTCACCACACTGTTATAAAAAGGGTGAAAGTGAGTGCGACAATGACGCCATGTGTGAATGGAAAGAAAGTGACAATGATGGAAAATGTGTAATTAAAGAAGGAGTGAAGGTGGAGAAAAAAGGCACACAAAACACCACAGGAAGAAATTCTATTGTAATTATTAAGGATCATCTTTTGCTTGAAATGTTTTTGTTCTAGCATAAAAATTTTAATAATCTTTTCTCAATATTATGAAATTTATAAAAATTTGTCTTTTTGAAACAATTTCCTAAAATATGATATATTTTAACCATTTTTGTAGAAATGTTCAAATTAGTGAAAAACGGAAATTTGTAAAAATTAAAAACTTTTGTAAATTGAGCATGATTGTGGCACAGAGATCCAAACCACTAGAATGAAACGGTATGAAAAACGGTTGGTATTCTATTTATGTTTATTTTGTATATTTTTGTATTATTCCTACAGTTTTTGTTGATATTAAAAATATCTATAGTTATAATAATAATGATAAGAAGGCGTTTTAAGTGAGTTTATACTAATATCATAATTAAAGTGATGATGCAAAGTAAATTTACGGCTAAAAAACATTTAAAGTAATAGCTAGTGAGCCGTGAGAATCAGTAAAAATGAACGGGAGAGGAGCAATGGGAATATTATGAACGATAATTAAAATTGGAAATCAGATTATATGGAGTGTCCTGTGTAGATTGAAAGACCGATATGATCATCGTACGGAAAAAGAAGGAAATGGATAATGTAAAAATACGGAATTCATAGGTCAGAAAGAATTGACTCATTTTATCACCCGCAGAAACGGAAGAAGAAGCTGCTTCGTACCACGGCAGGGAATTACAGATAGAAATGACGAAATAGGTGCTGCTAAGAGCCCCATATGAGTTTTATGAAGTAGGAAAAGTTTCAGACGATATACCGCCTCTGTCCTGCTGCATCAAAAACAAGCCATTGAACCATTTAGGGGAGCGATAATTTACATAAGAATACATACGGACGGAGCATTGATGTAGCACATCAAGAAACTTTTAAAAAATAGTGCATTCAGGACTTCCATTTTAGAACAAGAGAAGAAAAAAGCAGCATTAACTAAGCATAAAAACGGGACATGCTCAAGGGCATGCGCAAAACAGAAGTGTTCGTGTTATATCGTCGTCGAAGATGCATCCCTACAGCAGTAGTTGGAGCGGAACAAATGCATACAGTAACTGCAATTAAGAGTGAATATTCTTATACCTAACTACGTGATTTTTTCTATCTACTTCTGCAAAACTAAATCGGGTGGCATTCTGAATTTCATTTCCTCTTTACTTGAAATGAGCCACTCCGTCGACGCGGAACTCCACAAACCTTTCTGAACCGACCAGCTAAACAGAACAGTCAGTTTCTATAGCTAAAGCCTGTAACGTTGTCTCGCAAGAGCTCTATAGTGCGGCAGAGACGGCAAAGAAATCAGACCGCTCCCGACAATTCTAACGCACATATTAGCGCGGAACAGACGCGGATACGTGAAAATACGGCCATAATCAGACGGCAAGCCCAAGAACAAAGTGCCTGAGCACCAAGAAGCAAAAGTTACAGCAAGGACCATAACATTTATACTCGCCGCTGCAGCAGTAGTCACAGAAAACAACAAAGGTATTAAACATACACTTTTGGTATGATACTACAAGATAGCACGGAACGTTAGATCAACGTCCAAAGCAGTAGTTTCATCATTCACCTCACGCGCAACCAGCATCCAAAACCTTCGCATCCTTAGTCTCAGACTCAAAATCTCCGCCTTACATGAAAACCAGACTAAGCAAGCAACAGCAACGATCCTGGTGGCAGCAGCTGATCATAAAGCCTCAACGCTGCAACAACAACCTCTAGCAAAAGCCTAGGAAGCGATCAAGGCTTCAAGCTACGGCCATGCCGCATCAGCTTTAATAACGGGCTTCTACGAAATGCTAGAGAGCATGAACAACGCAAACAAAGCCTATTGCCTCACAGGCCCACCGGACAGTACCGACGCCGCAGGCTCTATAAAGACCGAAGGGTGTGCGCACGAAGCAGCCGCGGACTTCGAAGCAGGCACTTTCCACAACTCTAATGCGCTAACTCAAACCGGCTTCAACGGGGCCGCAGCGATAGAAACCCCCACAGGCAACTCGTTACAAACAAAATGCGGGTTTTTCAAAGGGGCAGGGACGCAAGAATCCGACGCTGGATTTCCACCAGGAACTCCACCAATCGATCAGGTCAAAATAATTAATGGCCTTTTCAAATTAAACGCAGCCTCGGATCCCACAACGCCGGACATTACAAACGTCGGCACGGCACTTGGTGGAGAAATCAATAAATTCTGGAAAGACCTGCACACAGCAACGAAAGATTTTTTTCACGCAACCGATCGTCCAGGTAAAGGAAGTATTCGAAGAAACTCTAATTGCGCTAGGAAGCAAAACGTCCGTCGAACAACACATCAGAAACTTTTTAGCAGCGGCGAACAACACATTGCCCAAATCGGTAAAAGGTGACATGGATACCGAGTACAAGCAATACATCGGCGAAAACAACGAAGAAACAGACAAACTGTGGACGCAACTCAAAACAACCAGGGTTGTGAACCCGGAAAAAGATGACGGTTAGACAACAGAGCTGAACTCTTTAACAACGTCGGAAGTACTAGAAGGCCTTTTAGCTTATTACGAAGCCAAAGCGGCAGCAAGACAAAAACAGGAAGCGGAGAAAATAACAAAACTCAAAAATGAACTAGCAGACCAAAAAGGAAAATCACCAGAAACAGAATGCAATAAAATATTTGAGGAACCCAAATGTACCCAAGAAAAGATATGTAGTTGGCACAGGGAAGTCAAAACTGGAGAAAAGAACTGCAAATGTAATTCAAAAAATACGAAATAAAAGGGGTTACTGTGTCCCCAACTGAAACAGAAACTGGAGGAACCCAAACGTCTACAGAAAAATGCAAAGGAAATAAAAATATAAGTGTAAATCTCCGGGTTGTAAGTGGGAAGAAAAACATTGAAAAAATTCCATTATTCCTTCAAATTATAAATTTAATCTAATTGTCTTTGATTACTGTTGCTTTTGTAAACTTTTTGGCATTCTATAATTATAGGATTTTAAGAATATTTTTTAAAATTTCTAAAATTTATAACATTTGATATATGTTAACTCTTTTTTAATTAAATGTGCAAATTTTTGAAATTTTGAGAATTTTAGAAACAGTATGAAAATTATAAAATGTATAGAATATATATAATATCTAAAATATGATTTTTAAAAAAAATGTATGAGAAAGCTAACTATAGGTGAAACCTAAAAGGCGTGTAGGATTTGAAAAATTATTGCTATTAACGAAATTTACCAGCCTATTTTATTTCATTCATTACATTTATAGTATTCATGGCAATAATAGTAACAGTAATAATAAAAAATGAGGATAATGGCAGCAGTATGTCGCAATTGTGTACGTAGTAATATTAAAACAACAGTAGTGGTGATTACTACCAAAGAGACGGGAAAAAAGAAGTGACTGAGTCAATGACAAGGGTAAAGTTGGTTTAAGTGAGTTGGTGTGAAAGATAGGAAGATGAGCATTTTCAAAGAAAGTGCAGAAGGACAATAGGAAAAAATGGAGACAGAATATACGCAGTTTCAAGTAACAATATGACTATGGGAATAACCTTACTAAAGGAGATAATAAGGTGAACGTCATGGAAAGAGAGAAAGTCTAGTGTGCAGTCCAAATGGGTCGCAACGTTAAACGCAGTTAGAGAGACATTTAATTTTAAAAATCTGAAAAATACAAAATTAAATGACAGTATATCCGAAAATGCCGAGGACCACAGAATAAAATAATACTAGAAAGGCCACAGATGTCCCACATTTCCACTCGAAAATGTATAGATGCAACAAAAGAGGTGATGGTTGCGACTGTAGATTAAACATGACCCTAATATCCAGTGGTGAAGAGATCTGAAAAACAGAAGCAGTAGCAACGGAAAAGAGACTTTTGGTTAAGTGTGGGGTAATTTCTAAGTCGTCCACTTATTAAATATAGTAATAATGGCCAATATTTGTGAAAAAAATATAATATTATAGTGAGAAAATATTTTTAAAACTATAAATACTAATGAATTACTTTGGCGAGCAGAAAAAGAATAAAAATACGAATCCTTCTGGAAATGGTGCGTGTGAACACATAGAATATCTCTATGAAGTGGAGAAATTCAATGGTGATATTCAACCAATTTGTTTTTGGTATACTAGTTAGACACTAAAACATTTGAAATAGCGAGCAATTCATATAAAAGAGGTCGGTAACCGCAAGTTGAAGTGGAGCATAAAGTAAGACAATGGCAGAAACGAAGGAACTTTCAGGAGGAAAAGTAGTAATGTTTAAACGCCAGCTGGCACAAATGAACAAGGATGGAAGGAAGAATCAGAAGAACAAGCGTTGTGATCATTTTCGATGCGGTTAAATTTTTATTCTGAAACAAAGCAAGAGACGTGAAGTGGAACCAGATAGAAACCATTGCAACGCGTAAATGATATATCTTTAAAATTTGGATAAACCTCTTTCACAGTACGACGTGAACATTATTGAATAAAACTGCGTTCTTTATTACGTTTAGGCCATTACAAACAAATATGAAAAACATAGAATCGTTTGACGCGAACCAATGAAGAGACCAAATTTTGTATATTTCCAATTTTCAACAGTTTTTTATTCTTACTTGGGAGCGCCCAGCCGTCAGGATGTTTACTTATAGCGCCGCCCTTAGTCTTAGAGCTTATTTTCCAGGTGAGAATTAAGGCAGAAAGGATACATTTTAATCATTCACCGGCTGTTGATGATGAAGCTGGCGCTGATTGAGCAGCCCAGGGTGCAGCCAAAGGGGTGGATGATCTTTTTGTGCCTGTCGTGCACGTAAGACGGACCTAATTCGTCCGTCACAAAGAGAAACTCGAAAAGAACGTACCAGTTACGTCACTATTAGGTAATCATCTTCTAGTGGAGAGTGCAGCGAAGATGTAGCCAGCAGTGGCGGCACTAGTCAGTAGGAAAGAGTTCTGACCTTTAAAACTACCAATGAAAAACGGTGCGTGATTAAACTATTTCGATGTAATCGACAACAGAAACTAGTACACGTAATGCATCAAGCAAGGAAAACCAAGCCACAGCAATGGTAACGCCAATTCAAGTATTTCAATTTCAGAAATTTGATTATATACCTTTCGCCGCGTACCAGTTTAGAAGTAAAGCAAAATGCCAACAAAGATAGGTATAGCACTGGCGCTTCTAATCGCTTCACTAACAACGTCGCGAATAGCCGATGCGACAGTGAGCAATGCCATCAAAGCAACAAACTGGAAAGCAATCTGCAAAGTAACCGCTGACGCAGGCAATCTAGCAGGGATGGCGGTAACGAATATTCGAGCGCCTGCATTGCAGTTGGCGGCTGACATAAAAGCACTCTTACGCACCTTAATCTACATCGAAGGCAACTCAACCAATGCAGCTACAAAAGCGCAGAGAACAGCAGCGGCTTTCCTAGCCAGCCAAACAGCAGAGAACCTAGAATACTACTCATCAACAAGTGTAGCAACAGACGTAACAACAGCCCGAGACGCCGGCATGTTGCAAGGAGAAACGCACGAATTCATGTCTGTACAAGCAGACGGATCAACCTCAGCAAACGGCTGCATCGGCGATGACGAGTCTGGAAGCAACGCATTAGCAGGGTTTAGCGCGGTCTTAGAAGCAGACCCAAACTGTCAGCTCAGCTGGGAAACAGTAACCACGTACGACGGCACAGTGACAGCCATAACAAAAACGGGACTAGCCGGAAAATTTGCAAATGCCACAGCGCACAACGACTTCACAAGCGGAGACAGAAAATGCAAGATCAATTCGGCCGGAAGCGAATTTAAACTGAACAACGACGGTACCGGCGTCGACACATCGGGGCACAACCCCAAGATGGCAGCCGGTATACTAACCCTGGACGGCGTCAACGGCCTTCACACGGTAGGAATGGCGAACGTGGTCGGTAGCGGCGAACTACCGTACGTAAAAGCAGCAGCGACAGCCGCAAAGCGGGGGAAGCAAACGCCTAAAGCAGCGGACCTCACAACTGCAGATACGGCCTTAGCTTCAGCATGTTTCAAAAAGGCAGCTCGCAGACACATTCTTGGTAAAAAGGAAACAGCCGATGACAGCGATACCACATTGGCAGCAAAGGTCAAGGAAGCCTTTGGTAGTGACGAGAGCATCAACAAATTAATATCAACCAACGTAAACGATATGCCTATCACAGGCATACTAACAGACAACACAGATTCCAAAAGCCTGGGCCAAATAACCGACATAAGCGAGCTGCTGCGCTTGTACTTTTACTACTGGGACTTGAACAAACAAAAACTAGCTGACACCGAGAAAAAACTTCAAGAGGCAGAAGTCAAGAAAGAGCCAAAATCAGCTTAAGAAACGGAGAAATTTTGCAGTGAAGCAGGAGACGACCAAAAATCTGTAAAAACTTAAGGGACCAGGGATGTGTTTTCAACAAAGACGGCAACAAGGGTGAAAAGTGCACACTTGAAAAGGAAGTAAAAGAAAAACTAAAAAAAGCAGGCCAAGAAACAGGAGAGAAAGATAGCAAAACCAAAACCACAAACACCACCGGAAGCAATTCTTTTGTCATTAACAAGGCTCCTCTTTTCTTTGCATTTTTGCTTTTTTAAAACTTTTAGGATCTTTTCTATCTGATATATTTTAACACCTAACTTATCCGGAAATATTATTTATTTTTTTGAGCTGCCTGTGCGTGTTAATTTTTTTTCCTCCAATACAAGAAAGTAGGAGGTAGGAAA
>NW_027124320.1:4293-4727 GCF_001457755.1 Trypanosoma equiperdum | reverse complement strand
CAGTGAAGCTTCGCGACTTTAGTTTTAAAAAAAATTCCTTAGCGATGCAGCGACTCTTTTTTGTTCACACCCACCGACATCTCGACTTGTTACTTTTTTTCTTTGATGAATCTCAGCTCTGCAGTTTCCACTGCGCGCGACTTCAAATTTATTTTTAACGCTGGCTTGTGGCAGTTTCGCTGCGCGATACGATCTTTTCAACAGGCGCTAACAAAAAAATCTTAATATTTGGAAGTGGAAGAATATGGAGTTCGGCAGCTAAAACCAGCCGACGTAACAGCCTGAACAAGTCATGGTGCGGCACAGCAACTTAGCCAAAGCAAGCGGGGGTGACGAACAGTTAACCGCAGCGTCAGCAGGACAATGCAGGTGCATCACCATGACCCAACAGATCCTGCGAAGGCCGTCAAAAATCTTAATGCAGGGTTCCATAA
>NW_027124320.1:2258-4283 GCF_001457755.1 Trypanosoma equiperdum | reverse complement strand
AAAAACAAAGGAGCAAGCTAACAGTAGAGGAAAAGAATAAATGCAACTAAAAAACACAGCTGCAGTAGAACGCCCAAGCGAGCATTGCGTTTATGCCGAAAACACCACAGATGGTAACAAATGCAAACCTAAGGCAGGAATAGAACCCCCAGAGCCAGGAAAAGGAGATGGAATTGCAGGGGAAGTAGCTACAACTGGGTGTGCAAGGCACCAAAATCAGCCTGATTGTAAAAAGGACAAAAGAGGCGACAAGTAAAATTTTGCATTTAGAAAGGGTAAAGATAATGAAGATGACAAGGATAAAGAAAAATTCCGAAATGGTAGTTTTCTTGTAAATAAAAAATTTGCTCTGATTGCAGTCATTTTTGATTGTTTGTTAGCATTTTAGCATTCTAATGATATTTTCTCATTTTTATGGACTTATGAAATTTGCTATTTTAAGAGAATTTACTAAAATTTCCGAAATATTCACTAATAATACTTTTTGATAAAAATTGAAACTTCTAAAGAGAGAGAAATTTTAAATTTTTGTATAATAAATGACTATGGGTGCAAATAAGTATGGTGATGGGGCATTTAAAATGAGTGATATTATGAAAGATTTTAAATTATATTATATATATTAGTTAGGGTTATAATAATAATGATGATAATGATTGGAGCTTTATATGAGTGTTCGCGTACTAATATTATAGTAAGAGTGGTGGTAAAGATTAACACTACGGACACAATATAGGCACTTATAATATTTGCAAGGGTGAAACAGGAGCAAATGACTTGGGGAAGTGGAAGAGAGCAAAAATATTGTTATTAATGGAGAGGAAGAAATGTCGAGAGAGGAAGAAAGAATTAAATTGAATATTCGCATTTTGAAGCACTTATACTACCGTGTAAATAATTGTACACAAGAAGATGAGGGATGGTATAATAAGATTTAGACAGAGTGCTCCACACAGGCAAAAAGAACTCGCTACTTTATCCGTGAAAGGAGAGGCATAAGATGGAAAGAAAGGAAAGAACATTTGGAATATATTGACAAAGTACACAACACTACAATACAGAGGGAAATAACGAATAGGAGGGGATGATGATTTATATTTCACTCAAAAATGGGTTGATACTTCTCTAGCGATGGTTGAGAGTGGCTTTTTGAATATAGTGAAAGATCCTGATATCTCGTTCTGAAGAAGCAGAAATAGGAAAAAATTGGTTAAGAGTGAGATAATAAAGAAGCCTTCTCACAATATATAGAAAACAGACACTAACAGCTGTGTGAAATAACACAATATTATTTGAAAAATGATTTAAAAATAGAACTACTGATGAACTATCGAGGATAGTGAGGGGAAAGAAGCAGAACTGTTTAACATAGAAAATACATGTAGAGATGGAAGAATTTTCATGAAGTTGAGAAAGTTAAAATGGAACTCCTCAGTTGCCCTATTAGTGCACGGGACAACCGTTGATGCTATTTAAAGACAGTGTACTTTATATAAAGTTTTTCGGTCAACGCATGATTAATGGACATTGTTAATAGATTAAAAAACAAAAAAATTGAAGCCGGGACCTTAATTTTCGAATGAAAGACAGAAAAGCCGCACTGAACCGTGATAAAAGTGCGAAAGACTCAAATCCTTACGTATGACAGAAGACTCAACGTTATTTTGTCATTAAATGTGCAACCACCAAACAGAAGTTGGAGCGCATCACAACACAACAACAATAAATGATATAAGTAATAAATAGAGATTTATAACGATATAGATTTTATTGAAAGTACAAACGTATTGAGAACAAAAATTCACGATAAATTTTGTGCCGTGGTGAACATAGGTTTCTATGGTGAAATTTAAGTTTCTGCAAGTTAAAAGTATAAAAACACAACATTTTACAGTGCTAATATACATTTTTCCTCCTATTTGTATTTTTCTGACATAAAACTGCTACAGAAAGGGGCTGATTGGTAACAGTTAGGAAATATATACTCAAGAAAACTAGTGTAGGTATCAAACGCCCAAAAATTTG
>NW_027124320.1:0-2248 GCF_001457755.1 Trypanosoma equiperdum | reverse complement strand
AACAACAAAATGGCGCGGATAAATAACTACATTCCGTTTCTTTTGGCATTATCCATTAAATACACGCTAAGAGCAAACGCAGCCATGGAAACCGAAAACGCAGCAGACCTTGCTTTTCTCTGCGAAATAGCAGCATTAGACGGTGCGCCGACGCAAATCCTGCACGTCAGCGACGACTTCAGCGCTACCGTAAAAGCACTTAAGGCGATGAACCTTTCCACGGCCAACTCAATATGGCAAGCCATGTTCTCCAACAGGGGCAAACCACGAGCATAGGAGGACGCGAAAAAGCAATTTAAAGGTGCTGCCTTCGAAATTGACTGGGAAAAGCAATGGCCCAGTTGGTTGGAAGACTACAACCTTCAGCAATCCGGCAGTGGAACGTCGAAATGGCTGCAGTAGAACCCGGCACCACCGGCTGGGCATGCACAAGAAGCGGCTCATGCCTTTATCAACGCCACCCTGGCAGAAATAGCAGCTGAAGAAATAACGTACAATGACCAAAAGAAGAAGGCAACTGAAACACTTCCCAACGCCGCAAAACTGAAGGTGCTAGAAGCTCTGTACGGGAAAGGGGCCAGTAAGACGAAAAAGAAGGGAGCACACACGGTGACAGGCGACGGACGATACGCGAAAACGTGTGCAGCGAACGGTGGAGCTTCGCTCTTCAACGACATGATGTGCATCTGCGGCCTAGCAGCCAACGGCGTGTCAACCGAATGCGGCAAATCAATTACGATAACTTTCGGAACAACCACTAAACCAGCTTACAAAACCTCAAAGGCGCCTGCGGTGATACGGGGAAACCCCCATTTACATCAGCACAGCTACGGACATGAATCACAGATACGCATCGAAGATACGCGCACACAAAAACACTAACGACAGAGTACTGCACATCGGAAAGGTAAATACTGGAAACGCTGTGCTCAGCAGTGAATGGTGAAAATACAGCAGAAGCGGCGACAACAGACTGCAGCAAAGAGTTCGCGACAAGCGACCAAAGCTATAACAACGCCTGCAACACCGAAAACCCAGCGAAAGCGACGAAAAGCGTACTCGGCGCCCTTTTTTGCCTCTGCTTTGTACCAAATTCACAAAGCAACAGGCCATGCGTAGCGGAAGCAGCCCACCAGACGTGGGACGCCGGCAACCAAGAGCCAAAGGGTGCCACCTACACAGACCTAAGAAATCTGTGCCCAACAGTCAAGCAACAAAAGCTAACGGCAAACCGCGTACAGCAAACATTAGCACAAGCCTCGGCACTGTTTACAGGAAAGACGACTGCAGCGTGTATCGGCAAGCAGGGTGACGGCTGTAACGGCAGAAACAACAGCGGTTGCATAAAATACGAGGGTGCAACAACGTCAGGAATACCGAATCTCGACAGCATCACGTGGCTGACCGCCTTAAATACCGTAGCCCAAGACATCAGCGAGAGACAGGCGGCAAACAGACAAGCGACACAAGAAACAGAAGAACTGGCGCACCTGAACCGAATAGCCAAGCAAATCATCGCACACGCACACCTCACACAAAAAAAAGCACCAGAAACACAACCCACAAAACAAACAGACAAACTCACCAACAAGGCAGCAACTGACGAAGATTGCAGTGCAGCAAAAGACAACCAAGAAGCCTGTAAAAAAACTGGAAGATAAGGGGTGTGTTTTTTACCACAAAGGGGACGAAGGCAAAAAGTAGACATTGAGTGAGAAGGGAAGACAAAAAAAGCAGAAAAAGCAGCAGCAGAAACAGGAAAGCAAACTTCAAAATGTGCCGGCCAACATACCAAAGAGAAATGTGAAACTGAGAAATTAACAATCCCCCACGCAAAAAATCTGTTTGTAGATGGATTGATGACAAGTGTAAAGATTACAGTTTTTTGGAAATAACAATTTTCTCTGATTGCTTCTACTTTTATGAGTTTGGTAGTGTTTTAAAATTTAGACAAATTTCCACAGTTTTATGAACTTAACAAGGATATGATATTTTAAGATATTTTTTACAATAGCTAAAAATTGACATATTTTAACATTTTTCGATAGAAATGTGTAAATTAGTGAAAGTTATTAAATTTTTAAAAAATGTAGAAAAACGTTTGCTACAAGTACAAAGTAGTAGGGTGAGAGGATACGAAAAATGAATGCTATTATAATTTTGTTTATTTTGTTCAAAGATATTAGCTCTGGTTTTAATAATAGAGAAAACAGCGATAGAAATAATAATAATAATAATAATAATAATA
>NW_027124551.1:2352-6464 GCF_001457755.1 Trypanosoma equiperdum | reverse complement strand
TCTTGATTAAAATGTAAAAATTGCTAGAAAATATAAACATTTATTAAAATTTTCAACTACTTCGATCCATGTGTTAAAATTAGTATGGTGAGATGATATAAACAATTTGCTATTTTTTTATTTTATGGATGTTAGTTGGAGTTAAAATAATAATAATAATAGTTATGATAATAGTAATGATAAGATAGGGTAAGTAAAATAATAATTATTATATTTATTGGAGAGAATTGTGAGTGTGTATATACAAATATTATAATAATAGTTGTGGTTGTGTCAGAATAAATTTTGAGATATCATTAGTTAAAACAATGGAAAGGGTTTTTTAGAGTAAGTGAGTAAGGGAACATGGAAAAAGATGAAAAAACGCAGTTACAAACACAAACATTATGTTGTACATCATTATATGCTATTATATGATGGCATAAACAATTATAAAGTGTAAGATCCCAGTTTACGGTAAAATGGAGTCGCTATGTCATCAGTAGAACAGATTACGGATAATGAAAGAGTATGAATGAAGAAAGGCAAAAAAACAACGACAGTTTGGACAGCATAGCATAGATGGAGATGATAAAGGTGAAGCCAATGATGCTCTATTTTTCGTTCAAGGAATGTATAGATGCTACTACGACGATGATTGCAGTGACTGTGGTTTTTAATCTTATGGTAGATCCTGATGCAGTTTTGAAAAAAGGTATAAACAATATTTTTTTTAACTGCACAGTAATGTCAAACTTTTTTCTCATTAGACATGGTAATACTAACAAATATTTTTGGGAAAAATATAATGTTATCGGGAGGTATGTTTTGAAACTAAGACTAACAATATAATACTGTAAAGTTGTTAGGAGGAAATAAAAATATGAAAACTAAATGAAATAACGCTTGTATGGACTATTAAAAGGTTTCTATGAAGTATAAAGTGTTATGTAACACTGCCGGTTTAATTCCAACAACGGATAAAAATTGGCACCATTCAAAGACCTTGTGACTGACATGTGTACGAGAGACGATCAAGCTTCACTCCAGCGATTAGCGGTTCCCCAGACAAAGCACAGATTAAAAGTCGGAGAAACAGTACCAAGTATCTAACGGAATAAACCGAAAACCAAATGGAGTTCACACCGGAAGCAAACAAAACTGTGTATATGAAGGAAGCGCCGACGTAACTTTGTTACGAAACCGTCCTTTGCTTCAATGGAATTAAAAGTACATATAACAGATTATAAACAATACAATTTGAATATCCAAAACTAGAAATGGGTGTGGTTGTATTTCAAAGAATTATAGAACATAATCTGAGGAGGTATTCGGATACAATAGTTATAGAATGATACAGATTGGAAACAAAAGTAAAAATGAGGCAAAAAACAAAATTTGGGTCTAAAATGTGTGATAACTTCCATGGCTTTTATGAAGATGTCTGTCTTTTGCCAACCTGATCATTTGTAAAACACAATCATTCACAGCGACAGTTGATGTCGTTGATATAACATAACTTTTATGACATGTTTTTTTTCTATCCACCCCGTTCTTAAAAGCTGCTGTTGCGAGCAAAGTTAATATTAAACTATGGACAACATACTCCTAGCACTCCTGACAGCAGCGGCTGTCCTAAACCCACGAGCAGAAGCTGCAGCAGGAGCGAAAGGCGCGGTATTAAAAGCTCAATGGCAACCGCTCTGTGGCATTGTTGACAAACTTGATACTTTGGACGGACAAGCAACAAAGATTCTCAAACACATTGCGTCTGAGGCAAAAAATGCTTCACTAGACATGCTAAAACTACAGATATACTTCGCCGCCGAGCAAACCAGGGAATCGACCAAGTTTTTGAAACCACTTTTAGCGGCAACAGCTAGCGACGCCGCGCAGCAGCTGACGACACTCAGCACAGGAAGCACCGTGCTGACGCGGGGCCTCAGCCACGCAGCTTTCCTACAGGGTCACATAGCAGAGTTCCTCAAGCTATTCGGTTCGGCATATGCCACGACCGGCACACTGCCTTGCCTCGCAGAGCGTAACGGCGGTGCCGGAACGGCATCAACCGGTGCGGTGACAAAGCTAGACGACCTCGCAGCCAAAGGGTGCAAGGTATTCAAAAGCAGTTCCCCCGAAACAGACCCGAAAATTACACACGTCGATGACAATGGATTCACAAAATTAGGAACCACAGTCGGACTAGTGACCACGAACCTCGGGGACACCGCCGACGCCTGCGAACTAACAGACCACGCGAGCGGATCACACATCACTGGACAACCCCCAGCCAACACGATACCTTACGCAGCGGGACTGCTACGCTCAGCGACCGGCGGCACTGCCACAGCAGGGGCCAACCCCAGACAAATAAATACCCTGATAGCAGCGACGAGCACCGCCAACGACTTGCAGGTACTAACCGACGCCCACGGGTCGCTCAACAGCTTGAGGAAGCACGATATATTTAAAAACCAAAGGAACAGCCAAAGAAACATAGCCGAACTAAGGTCTTCAAGCAGCTTCAGAACAGCGGTGGCAATTTATTTGCTAGGCTCAAAAAAAACAGACGGCAGCGACAAACTCGCTAACATCGAAGCGACGATTGACGAAAAATATGGCAGAGATCAGGAGAACTTCACCCAGAAGACATGGGCGCTCGTAGGCAACCACAAGATAGATGAAATTGCTTATGATCCGGAAGGCACAAAGCAAAAGCCTCTAGGTGAGATAAATGATGAAAGACAGTTAGCACTCGCGTTGCAATTTTATACTCAGAAAACCGCAGCCGAATTGGCAGCAAAAATTGAAGAGCTTGAAAAAACAAAGGACACAGCAGTTAACCAGCCGAAAGATTGCTCAAAACTGGAAAAAGCGGAGTGCAAGCCCGATGTGGGATGCAAATATAATAAGACAACGGAAAAATGCGAAAAAGGTACAAAAAGTACAGTTGTGCAAGCCAACAAAGAAACAGAAAAGATAAACAGTGGTGTAAAATGCTCTGATTATGACACAAAGGAGAAATGTGACACGGTCAAAAGGAATGGTAAAAAGTATTGCGGTTAAAAAAATGAGGGGTTGTAAATAGCAATAAGGATATAGTTAAATGCCTTGATCACAGTTTTCTTGTCAATAAGAAATTTGCTCTTCCTGCTGCTGCTTTTTGTAAGTTCGCTTTTTTAATGATTTTTAAAGACATCACTCAAGTTTGCTATTTAGTGGAAATTAATATATTATAACGTTTACTGGTGAAAACGTGCCGATTAGGGAAAACATGAAAGATTTAGAAAGAATTTCTGTTAGTAGCATATGAATGTACAGTAGTATAGTAATAAAGTATAAAAAATGATTAATATTCTAATTTTGTATATTTGTATATTTTTTTACTTTACGTATATTTGATATAGTTATATTAGTGATAAGAAGAATAATGGCAGTAGTGAAGTTAGGAAAGTGTTGTGAGTGTGCATAAACTAATACTATAATAAGAGCAGTAATAATACTGAATGGATGGGAAAGATGAAACAACTGAAAATAATTAAAAAAGTGCAATGAAAATATGCGAGTGAAAGAACAGTGAGTATGTGAGGGAACAATAAACACACAAAAAATATTATTATTAAAGGAGGTGCTAAAACACTGAGAGATAGAAGTAGATGAAATAAGCGGAGTTTCAAATATAACCATGAAGATGGTCATCATAATATAAAAGGAGATGTTTGAAAGACAGAATACGGTGTATAGGTATAATTGAGTTGGTAAGTTATCTACAGCTATGGAGGTAGCAGAATAAAATGAACGAAAATACAGAAAAAACTAGATTTTGTGACCAGAAAAAAGTGTATAATGACTAAAGAGGTGATTTGCTCTACATTTGACCCAGAAATATATAAATGCTAGTGCAGAGATAGTGGTAGCATCAAGAACACTAGTTTATATATCTAACCTTATAAGAATTTTAAAATGAAATTAGGTGGAAAGAGTAGTTGTCACAAGAAACTAATAAAATTACTGGCATATCTCAACACATAAGTTAAACTAACTACTGCAATTTCTATAAAAATGCATAAAGAGGAACTTTGAATGCAGGAAAGAGCTGATTAAACTACAGCGCTGTGAATCGTCAAGCTAAC
>NW_027124551.1:0-2342 GCF_001457755.1 Trypanosoma equiperdum | reverse complement strand
GCAGACACCGAGTATACTCTATTCAACTGATTCATCATAACAATATCGTGGGATTACTTATATGAACATATTAGTTTTACTGCTCACTTTTTCCCTTACGGTTTCCAAGTTATTCTTTTAACAATCTCAAAATTTAAAGGTATGTTAGGGGAATTAAATTTTATATCTTGAGAACTTTACTATTAAAGCTTCTATTACGTTTGGTTTATTTATACAGGATGTGAATTCAAGAACACATAACGAAAAACATGACAGAAAGTTTTACTAAGAAACGTGAAGTGCTTGTGATTGCAGTTCAAACTCATGCAACTCAAGGATGGTATAGACTAATATTGAGTGCCAAACTAAGCAATGTTGAAATTATTACAATTGAAATGGGATGTTCGTATAACAATATTAAAAGGCCTAGATAAGTTATGGAATATATAGAAAACAGAATGCATGTGATGAGGATATTTTAATTCATTGAAATTGATTGGATGTTATTGTTGCTGACGGAGAAAAGTATGAGAAGTTAGTGGAATATATTATACAAAACAGTTCTGAAAATGAAGAGAAGTTTAGTGGAGAAGATATTTACAAAAAGCATGTGAAGAGATTGTTACTGAGTTTTCAATGTTTGACACACAGAGAAAAGTGGATAAGAAGCTACCTCATTTACTAAAATCACCTCCTAGCGTAAACCCTTATCTTAGTGGTGGCGGTTTGATAGTCAGAGTTTGGGGATCAAAAAGGTTTGAATATGCATAGGAGGAATCGCTTGCAGTTAATGGCTGATGAATGACAGTCTGAACAAAGTATTTACAAACCTCAGCTAATTTGGAGTGCAATTCAGGAATAAGCTGTTGGGCAGAGATTTCTCTTGAGAAGAGGAATGATTGGATTAGATTATGAAGAGAGAGATTTGTTTACTATTCCACGTAGTGGAGAAGTTTAGAAGGCCCAATTTATTTTTTTTCGGAAGCCTTTCGCATGAAAGAAGGCGAATTTAATTGTAAAATATCTTACTTAATATAAAGAGTTGCAAAGTAGGCAGTTCAGTTCTAAAGAGATGAAGAAAATTTAAACTTATATCATTGGTAGGGACAAACTGAATGGGTGGTTGAATGTGGAAGTATTTGTTGTGATGCGATTAAAGGAGGGGATTTTGTTAAGGCTCTAAAATTGTGAGTTTTTGAAGAACCCTATAATACAGACCCAAGGGCAGCTCGCTACCAAGTACACTAAATGTATGTGCTGCTGCTGACACAGCAATTGCAATGAGCCAATAGATGCATCACACAATATCGTTCTATTCAGAAGCGAAACGTAGCCACTTAAAGTAAAGAGGTTCAGAAATACTAGCAACAAGCCTTTTCCTAGTCTCATGCCTAACAGTTCTAACTATGCTGCACAGGCTCGAAGGGGCAGTAACGACAGGTGAACACGCATATCTTTACCGGGAGCTTTGTGACTTAATACAGCTGCCGAGTCGACTACCAAAGGCAGCAGAAGACATCACAACAGCAGCTAGCGCTTACATGGAAATTCAGAAACTTAATACATCACTGAGTCCGGCAGCATGGCAGGCCAAGTTTGCCAAGACAGCAGAGGGAAAAAGCCCACAGTACGAAACAGGCCAGGGCTCAGCGGACGAGTAGCACAAAAGCGGTGGCTGACGTGGCTAGAAGCAATGGAAGTAACAGAAGGCGGCAAAAAAAACGCTGAAATACTAAAAGAAGCAGGCCTTGTGGGAGCGTCGGTGCAAACACAAGAATACCACGCTTTGCTACAGCCAATAGCAGAAGACGCAGCAGCTACGATGGAACAACTAAACTATCTTAAGGACAAGACGATCGAAGCACAGACACCAGCGATAAAGAAGACGCTAAACAGAGCCCTTTTCGATCAGGATGTCGAGACGGCAAAACAGGCAGCTCGCTAGCGTTAGACATGGTATGCCTCTGCGCAGCACAAACTAACTACGGATGCCGATCAGCCGACGGAGGGGCAACAGAACTCATTGCATCGTCGACCTACATACCAGGCAACAGCCAAGCAGCAGTTGCAGACCTCTGTACGGCTGAAAGCGCCTTCACAGATGAACAGAGCGCACCTAACCACATACAGGGGATCCTGAACAAACTACAAAGCAGGATCGGCCTTAACATAGCTGCCGATGCGGGCGGCATTGCATACGTAGGCAAAACGAAAGGATTTCCCTGCAGCGACAGCAACGGAAATTGTCTTCAATATGGCGACTTTTTCGCCAGTGCGAAAAGGGAATAGCCAGTATACCATAGGCTGATAATATCCTAGCAGCAGGCAGAGTACACCAACAGCTACAAATAAAGAAAGCCGAA
>NW_027124317.1:0-1905 GCF_001457755.1 Trypanosoma equiperdum | reverse complement strand
CGATATGCCTTCTCTATTACCGTTGCTTTGTTCGAGTCTGGGTGAGCCCGGCCATTTATTTCTACCCTCCGCACCTCTGCTTCCTGAGTAAGGGCTGCCACCCTCCCTGCCAGGTCTGATTTTTATGTGTTTCGCGTTTAAGGCCATTATTTCGTCTTCTAACTCACTTAACCTCGCGTCGATGGCGCTTAGTTGGTCTATAGCATCGGCTGCCACCTTCATTTTCTCCAGCCACGGTAGGGTCGGGTTATTTCGCTTGACGTTGCTTACTCTGTATTGCACGCAGCGTCCCTGCCCGGTTTTGATGATTCCAGTACAACCTGTGGCCAAATTACCCTCAAACTTGCCTAGCACCATCAACCTTCCGCTGTCGGGACCAGGAGGAGCCTGAAGCCGGTTGAGAAATAGATCCACCGCGTTCGAAAGACTTTCCTTCGAAAGCTTGGCATTACTGCCAATTTTTTCGCATTGGTGTTTGAGATATTCCCATCTTTCTTCTCCAGCCTGACTGGGTATCCACGTGTCGCTATTGCCCCCTTTTTCGCATTCCGCGCAGCAACCCTGGTCGCTTTCAACGGCATTTCCCGATGCACCACATAGACACAATAAGTCAATACTCAATGCCAAACCAGCCCAACTCGCTGTAAATGTTCCTTTACCACACACATGCTCTCGACCGTATGTTCCCCTCATTACCTCCCCATTTTGTTGTCCGGACCCATAGAGTGCCTCTATCAGATTTTTTTCTATTGATGTCTCCTTCAATATTCTCCATAATCCATCATTATCTTTCATGCAATCCTCGGCACGTTCTGCGGCATTTGCTACCTTTCTCTTATCTTCTTTACTCAAGGCACTCCCGGTCCATACCGCATATTTGTCCTTTTCAGGACCCCCAAGCTTGCTCCTTGCTCCTGTCCAAAATTTCCGGTGCCCCTCATTTGTTTCGTGAGAATGTTTTCTGTCGTCCGCTATTTCTTCCCAATCTTTAGTTGCTCTATCCAAATCAGAAAAACTCTGATACTCTACGGCCAAGCTTATAGCTCCAATGTTTGCTGCTGTGTCTTCGACTCGCGCAAGAAGTGCCGCGTGGTCTTCGGAGTTGCTCGCCAAATTAATTAAACCACACAACGCCCTAAAGTCGCCCTCATTTTCTGCACCCTTTGCAACTAGTGCCGCGCGCGGAATCAAAGGCAGCGTTACTATCGACACAAAAATAGCCCACTTCCCGATCAACATGCGCACTTTTTCAACCACCGCTTTTCTTTACAAACTCTAGTCCCTTTAAATGGCTCCTTGAACACACCTCACAAAGTTTACCAAGAAGTAAAAAATGAGTGAAAACGGAGCAGAAGATGCCTGCCGCGTTGAGCAGTGCACTCACTTGCCTGTGCGCATTGTGATGGCCATACTGTTTTCAACGCCCACTAAAAAATGACCATTCCTCTCATTATTTAAGCGAATGAACTATATATTTACAAAACATTTTTGCATGTATTAGTTTATATCAAAAGTGCCAATTTTCTAACCAGAACAAGGGGATGCACAACTGCGAAAACAGCATTACTAAAATAAAATTAGGTAGCAAACGCAGAATCTGATTTGGTGCATGCAGGTGCTGGTGAATTTGTGATATTTTCCAGTTTGAATTCTTAAGAATTGTACACCTTTGCTTTCGGTAAAAATTCTCAACTTCTTTCAGCTTGGCTTTTGCATCCTATTTAGCTTTAGCTTTAGCGTTTCGTTGGTATTTTTGATTTTCCACTATCTGTAATTCTGGATTCGTTACCCGCTACGACTGCAACAAATTCACGCCTCTACCTTCCATTAAAAGTTCATCTTTATACTGAATTGGCTTTTGATTTTTTTCTTTAGTTAGCACCTTGCTTCTCAATTTCGAATTTC
>NW_027124316.1:1723-2529 GCF_001457755.1 Trypanosoma equiperdum | reverse complement strand
GGTGATGGAGCGCATTGTGGCACGTCGTGTTACGAACTGCATTGAAGACAATCTGCAGCCACAGCAAGCAGGCTTCATGCCGGTGCAGTCGACGCTGGACACGCTCATGCAGGTGACAAGCGCAGTGCGGCGGAGGAGGGACGGTGAGAAGACAACAGCTGTGTTTATTGACTATGCGCGTGCTTTTGATTCGGTTGATCACGGCTGCATGGTTAAGGCACTAGAAACATTTGGAGTTGAGAAGCATCTGGTGGCGTGAATTGCGGGCTTCCTGCAGGGTCGCACAGCGCGGGTGGGGGCGAGCAATATGCTGTCTGAGAACATACACCTCACATGCTGCGTCCCTCAGGGTCGGTGTTTGGTCCACTGCTGTTCATTGTCAAGGTGGATTCGCCGAGCAAGCGGCTGAACTGCATCCCTGGGTTGCAGCACGGGCTCTTCGCGAACGACTTCACAATAGTATGCACGAGCTCCGACCTGAATGCAATCCAGCGAACCGTTCAACAAGGACTGAGTTGCGTCACAAATTGGTCAGCGGAGAAAGCTGAGTACACACTGTTCGGTGCGCGGGACACAAACCTGCTTTACCTGAGGATTGGAGAGACTGTGTTGAAGGAAGTGTACACACCGAAGCTGCTCGGTCTTACCATGCAGCCGCACAAGGGTTTGAGCAAGCATGCAAGGAGCGTGAAGGCAGCAGCAGACACGCGGCTCATGCAGCTTAGGGCAGTGGTGTCGCCAGAATGGGGCCCAGACAGGGAGAAACTGCGAGCATTCTACCTAGTGCTGGTCCGGGCTAAGATATT
>NW_027124316.1:0-1713 GCF_001457755.1 Trypanosoma equiperdum | reverse complement strand
GCCTCGCTGTCGGATCGTGAGAGGCTGGAGAGGGTGCAGGCACAGGCGGCACACATAATGACGGGTATTCCCAAGGCAGCCAATTGGGAGGATGCCATGCGAGAAGCTCAGCTGAAGTCTATAAACGATGTGGTGAACCGGAGAGTCTTGGAATACTATCTACGCCTGAAAGCCAAGGAGACGACGCATGCGCAGCTTTTTGACAGCATATTCCAGCTTGAGCATCTAGCCCATGTCAGGCTTGCGATGGTGCAGCTTCTGTACAGCACCATTGATTGCCCGGAGAAGACACACGATGTGACGGTGATGTGGCTGGCCAGGCGTTTCCACTTCAACACCAACGAGCCAGGCGGCCTCAAAGCGGATGAGTTGGAGAAGGACAAGAAGGTGCACACCATGAGGCGGGTACAGTTGTTCAAGGACTATGATTACCAGGTGTGGACGGACGGGTCTGTGGTGCTGGACGTCTCTTCAGGCGCCGGTGCCCTTGCGTACACGAAAGAGGGGAAGCGGGAGAAGGTTGTGCTGGGAGCTGGGTCGCTGGTCTGCAGCGATCGTGCGGAATGTGTGTCGATGGATGCGGGGTTGAAGATGCTTGCGGACGTCATTGAGCTAAGCAAGATGCACAGGACGAGAGTAGTGGTGGTCTTCACGGACTCACTGTCGCTGCTGATGGCGCTGAGTACTGGCCCTACGGTTGTGGAGGATGCAATTTTGAGACGCATTTGGAACCTCATCTTGAGCATTGTGCGGCTTCGTGTGTCCGCCAACTTCCAGTTCATGTTCTTGCACTTCGAGGTGCCGCGCAATGAAGCAGCTGAAAAGGAAGCTGAACAGGGAAGCGCAAAGCCGCAGTCGTATCCCGCGTGGATCACTGACATAGTGACGGGTGTGTGGTGAAAAGTCCGGAATGCGATATACAAGGCCTTCGAGAAGAGCCAGATGCCGATTACGCATCGTACAGCGCTACTAGAACACGCTCGGTCGGCACCGAAGCACACCAAGCTGTATGGTCTGGGCGAGTCGCTGTTGGCGCAGTTCAGAACAGGCACCTCGAAGCATTTTGGATCGCTTCACAGGGTGCTCACACGCAAGACGGACCAGCTTGGATGCATACGGTGCGACACACAGGAACCACGCAGCGACACAGCAGAGGGGCACCAGGTGGCGGAGTCAGCAGCGGACAATGCGAATACACCATATCCTGGAATAGCGACAAGGAACAACGACCAGATCACTTGCTAATTGTGCAACGTGTTTTGCGGGCGGAGAAAGCCTGACGTGGTGCACCTAGTGAAGATTCGTGGTCTGGGGAGGAATTGTGCATTGGCACTGACCAAGAAAGCTAAGCGTGCAGTTCAGACAAATAAGAATGGGTACAGATGTCACGTGTGCGGCGAAGTCTTTGAGCGGCGTCGGCTGCTCGTGGAGCATATAGCACAGCACCCTCCGGATATATGGACAGCCGTGGAGGAGCGTCCAAAAAGGGCTAGGGAGGATTATGGGGCCGATGATGGCAAAGCGTTCAAGTGCCGCTGGTGTCAGAAGAAGTGCACTGTATACGCGTGGCTTCAGAAACACATGCTACAGAAGCACCATGAAAAGCAGTTAACGCACGGCCCCATGAAGTCACAGGACGCGTCCGACAGTGATGGCGAGGCAGAGCAGGAGGAGCCAGATAAAAAGGAATTTGTATACCAGAGGTGCCAACGC
>NW_027124315.1:2439-2707 GCF_001457755.1 Trypanosoma equiperdum | reverse complement strand
TAGGTAGGTTACTATGATAGATTGACAGTAAAAGGAATATTATGAAAAGAAGGAGAGAAAGTTAGAGGGATATGTAGAAGATGTGCAACTCCAAACACAAAACATTACGCCGGGTATCATTATACACAAAGAAATGACGAAGTGGATAATGAGGGAGATACAAAGTCCAGTGTAGAGGAGATAAAATCAATGGACCACGAAGAAACGGTTATAGAAAGTAGAATGTGAATAATTGCGGCATGGCTTATATGGTCGAAATAACTCTCCA
>NW_027124315.1:0-2429 GCF_001457755.1 Trypanosoma equiperdum | reverse complement strand
AAAGTAGTATTTCGCTACAATAAATCGGAGAGATAAAGTAGATCTAACACAATCATCTGATGCTTGCATAAAATTATGTGACAAAACCCCCAAATAGCAGTAAATTTGTAATGTTTAGCAACAAGCAAAAGAACACCTGAAAATAATAAAGAAATATAATCTCTATTGCACCACAAGGTATAGAAACGGTGATATTTACTGGCATTAATACACCGAGTTTCATTTCCAGAGTTACTATATAAAAAAAGAATATCATGTTTTATAGACTTAACTATACAAAGGTGTTAAAAGCGTTCGTATATATCTGAGTTGGTGAATTCGAAACAAGGTAACTTAACAATACTGGTGGATCCAATCTAGCAGTCAGAGCCCACTAAGGTCCAGATTTTTCTCATAAGCATTCAATTCCATTAGAGCTTTTTCTATAGTTAATTGACAAAGAATTCGATAGGAGTGCAACCGTGTGGAGAAAAAAACATCGTTTAGATTGCAATCTAAAGGTGAAAAGCACACGACAATAAAGCCAAAAATTGGAGAAAACAAACCACTTAAGGAAATAAAGCGGACTCCAGCTTATCGATAGAGACTTTTCCACGAATAGAATCGCCATTGACTGAGGAGCTTTTAAGAAAGCACAGAGAAAAAACTATAAAGTAGGCAAGATAATCTCACAACGACAGGAAAGCAGAAAAGGAAGCGTGTTTCATGTGAAAATGAGTTTACCTATACTGAGGTTTGCACTGTGCATTGCTTATCGTGCACTAGCGGTGTGCAAAATAATACCAGAAGTGGAAGCATACGCATACACAGAAGCCGCAGCGAGGATGTTTCGTACGTCCTAAAGTAAGAATTAGCAGCGAACGGTACGAAAGTAGTAAGCTAGCACAGCCAGGAATAATAGGAGTATTTTCTTTTGTTAAATTTTGCAGTGGCAGAAATGTAAAAAAATTCCGTAACTGACTAGTAGTGATTGTTCTTAGGTGTGAAACGAGACGTGCAAATCCGAAAAAAGCAGAATTCCAAAAATCCTTAATAACCACTTTCCACCTTCTTACCACACCCTTAACAAACACAACCCACAGCAAGAGGGCAAAACAGACAGAGAAGATAATCATAACTATATGAATTATTTTTGTATAGGTGTTCTGATTGCTTTTGCTACAGCAGCAGCCAGGGCCGGAACTGTCCAAAACGGCCAAAACACCGAAGTTTTCGGAGCCTTATGCGAGCTAGCGCGCTTGTTACAAAACGCACCAGATGTTCCAGAGGCGCTCACAACCAAAACAGGAGACTACAAAGAGATAATCAAGCGTAATATGAGCGTCGCAGACAGCTCATAGAAACAGTTATTTGCTGACAGCAAAACACCAAACAAATGGGCGAAAGAGAAGCCGAAAAAAGGCGCAGCACAGGCGTACTGGGACAAAATGTGGGATGACTGGACCGAAGCCATTATGAGCCTCGAGGACACTCATGGCAAGCCAAAAGCCACCGAAAAGCACTACTCGCAACTATCACCCGCCCAACTTCAGGCCGCCAAAGCTGAACTAGCCGTGATATCCGACACAGCAGTTGAGTTAGCCACAATAGCGGCAACAGCTGAACCGGCAAGCAGACTAAAAAAAACGACAAATATCGCCGCGGAGATGAAAAAACTCTTTCTCGGTGATGCTGCAGCCACTCTTACAAGCGTCACAAACGACCAGATCTTCGGTACTTCGGCAAGTTCCATCAGCTCAAGAGACAATGCCTGTACCACAACGGCACCAAATGGAAAAATTAAGACGCTGCTGGCGGCAATGAGCTGTGTATGCCAAGGCGAAACGAACGGCGAAGTTGACAAAATTTGCTTCAAGGGCCAAACAGCTGCCAATGTTTGGGAAGACAATGGCGCACCGTATCAGAACGCCGCCAGGGAGATCGCAGAGAAATGCACAACAGACGCTCACAAACAGAAAACTACATACCAAGCGATACGAAAAGCACTGGCAGAAGTAGCACGGCTCGTCACAACCAAATCCGGCAGCACATACCTCGGAGTGTTCCAAACAAACTGCAACGGACAACAAAACAACGGCAGGTGCATCAAATGGCAAAACAAAAAACCCACGAAATATTTGCGGACCCGGATACGCCATGGTTCAAAGACATGGAGGAGCTCGCAGAAGCCCTAGAAGCACGAGAAAAACACAACAACCTCGTCAAAGAGCAAAGTAAACAATTGACCGTTCTGGTGGCACGCGCCAGAGCTCTAGAAAACCCACGCAGCTTTGCGGCAGAAATAGCACAAACAGCGCAAACAAAGGCCGGTAGCCAAGGAAAAGCGGAACAAAATAAGGTGTATACCTGCGCCACCCATACCGCGAACTCGACCTGCACAAAAAATAACTGCAAATTGGAAGGGAAATCGGAAACAGATGGAACATGCA
>NW_027124313.1:17249-18011 GCF_001457755.1 Trypanosoma equiperdum | reverse complement strand
TAATATAAATATAAATATATATATATTTATATTTATATGCATTTATGCATGCATGTGCGATAATAATTATGATCAACATTTATATGCAAGTGATTGCACATCTCGTCATGCGTTCCTTCTTTACCTTTTTTTTGTTTTAAAAAAAAAATATTTACTTCTCCTCCGACCGTTAGGCTCTGAAGCCTCAGTCTCAGTGTTTTCTTTCATTCCTTTTTTTCTTTTTATCTTCTTTTTATCTTCTCTTTTCTTTCCTTTGTCTTGTCTTGTCTTGTCTTGTCTCTCTCTCCCTTTCATACACATAAACTTCCTTTTGCGTGGGCATGGAAGCATATATCTTTATCTTTGTCTATCCTCTTTAAGTTTTTTTCTTTGAAGTTTTTTTTTTTTTGCTTTCTCGTCGTTTTCATTATCTTTCCTTATTACACCTTATCATTTTGTATTTATTTTAATGCCCGTTTTTCTGTCTGAAAGCATATATAAATATAAATATTGGGAAGATTATGAGAGAAGAGACACGTATGGAGACAATTAGAGATTGTAAATATTTTTCTCATTGGGAAAAGTGATTGATTTTCTTTTTTTTTCTTTTTCTTTCTTTCTTGGAGAAACATAAACCAAAAGTAGGTGTTCTGTAATTCATGTCATGCAATTTCCTCTCCTCTCCTCTCCTCTCGGATTTTTTTTTCCTTAACTTTCTTTGAACAAAACAAATTAACTTTATTTCCACTACTGTCGTTGACATTACGTGGGTTACACAAATTC
>NW_027124313.1:16707-17235 GCF_001457755.1 Trypanosoma equiperdum | reverse complement strand
ACACACACACACACACACACATGCACACAAATATAAATACAAAATGAATAGTAAGATATTATTTTAAAGCAAACAACTGGACAATATTAGGGGAGCTACACAAGTGATAATCATACCAAAGTGAAGAATAGCAATAACAATAACAATAACGAAACAAACAAACAAACAAATCAATCAAGCGTATTAGTAAAACAGTGAAGTAAAGAACTTGAAGTGTTACTGACAGCAACATATTTGTTGTGGAGTCGCTGCCGTTTCCGTTTCGTATTATTCAATAAGTGGTGGCGTGTTCACTTATATATTCAGTTGAAATCTGTAAATCACACCGAAGTGCCCATCAAATTTACATTAAGACGAGAAGGAACCCGGGGATACAACATTACACATTGAATTAAGGGAGAGAGGCGCGGAGTGTAAGTTGAAGGGGGTGAAGGAAAAAAAAAAAATAATAATAATAAAAAAAAATAAAATAAAGTCAAGCAGAACAAACAAAACAAAATAAAACAAAAAAAAAGCAGTGTGGGTGAG
>NW_027124313.1:14847-16691 GCF_001457755.1 Trypanosoma equiperdum | reverse complement strand
ATATATATATATATATATATATATATTAAATATATACGGAAAAGAAGAAGAAAAGCAAAAAGTTATGCTTCCAAGTTTCACCCGTAAACCCGCCGACCACCCAATCGGTTACCTCGTGGCCCTTTCGGGGTTGTTGATGCAACTGATGTCATATGGTATTGACAACAGTTATTCCATTTTCTCAGAGGATATGCACAATGATCCGTCACTTGGGTTTCCCTCCATAACGGCAATTAGTCTTGGAAATTCCGTTTCGTTGGGGCTTTCACCTGCCTTTGGTGTTCTCGCAGGATTTTGTGTCGATCGGCTCCCGCCGCGGTTCATGATGGCGCTTTCCACCATTTTGCTCTTCACTGGTTTGTGGATCAGTTCAACCCTCGCCGCGAACATTTATGTTGTAACTTTTACTTACTGCCTTTTTGCATCTATTGGTACGGCATGTATGTTATCACCTGGGGCTGCTGCAACTAGTTCTTGGTTCAATCGTTATCAGGGACTGGCTATGGGAATTAACTTTGCTGGTGGAGGTATTGGAAGTGCCATTATTCCACCATTAGCAGGGAAATGGGTTGTTGCATATGGCTGGCGTAAGGCTTTTCAACTTATGTCGATATTTTGTGCGATTGGAGTGCTCGCAACCGCCCTTTCCGCTCGCCGCCGTGAACCCAAAAGAGACGACAGCAGCGCTGATGATGAAACCCGGGAAGGAAATAAATCCGGTAATGGAAGTTCGGTCACAAGAAGTAATGAACCGGCAACTGTGGGGGGAGAAGGAGCAGCGAATAATGGACACAATGAAGGTAAAGAAGACGTGAGGGAAATGGGCAGGAAAAATGGCAGCCATACCAACACCTCAAAGGTTCCACCTAACGGGAGGGGTGTGGGCACGAATCAGCAAAATGGGAATGATGGTGAGGGTTTGGACGTTACTGAACAAAGTCAAAGGAACAACACCTTTGCATCTGCTATTGATGTTGATATGGACACAAGTATGGATGCAGACGAACCACAGGTAATACGCAGTCTCCACACCCACAAGCTCACACCATGGGAACTATTCCTCTCTATGTTTACTCTCCCTTTCATGGGTAACTTTCTTTGCTGGTTCATATACAGTTGGGCTTTTTACTCGCTCATTTACGCAGCCGTGCCTTACATTTCGTCTATGGGTAAACCAGGCACTGTTTATGCAGGTGTACCGCCCATTCCAACTGATGTTGCCGCCACCCTCTTCACTTTTTATGGTGTCTTTCAAGTTGTTGGTTCCGTACTTGTTGGTTGGCTCGCCTCATTAGTTACTGCTGAATTTGCATATGTTTTCTGTGCTACTGTTGGTGGTATCGGTTGTGGCCTTCTCGCCCTTGGCCGCAGTTACGTTGCCTTTGCGTTGTTGCTTTGCATCATTGGTTTCTGCATGGCGGGTATGTTTGCCGTGATGCCAACTCTTATCGCTACGCATTTGTATGGACCTAATTTGGGTTTTTATTTTGGTGCTGTATTTCTCGCAGGTGTGGTGGGTGGTTTTGTGGCACCTCCCATGCAAGCAACTATTCAACTTCGTAATAATGGGAGTTATGCGTTTGTGTGTGTTGTGATGAGTGTTTCCATGACATTATCAGCGCTTGTGTGTTACGCAACATTATGGCGTTCCAAGCGGTCCGGTATTGTTTTGGCGGCACGGAAGACAAAACTTGTTGAGATTATGTGAGAGATGAGGGGAAAGTATAATAAAAAGAAGTGCATGTGGTGAAGGAAGAAAAAAAGAAGAAAAAAAGAAGAAAAAAAAAGAGAATAAAGTAGAGGAGGAGGAGGAGATGTTTACCGGCATTTCTGGAATGGGAAGC
>NW_027124313.1:4255-14825 GCF_001457755.1 Trypanosoma equiperdum | reverse complement strand
TATATATATTTATATATTTATATGTTTCTGTGTATGTGAGATTGTGAGTGTGTGAGTATAAGTTTGCAAGTGGGTGACATTGTGGTGAAAGTGTTTGTTTATAATTTAGCCACTTTATTTTTATTTATTTTTATTGTTTTTTTTTGTTTCGGAGAATGAACAACCCAGTTGGCTGTAGTTCAAAAAGGAAAAAGAAAAAAAAAGTGTGATAGTAACGTCAATAACGAAGCAAATCAAAGGAAAAATAATTAATAATTTGTAGATGGTGAAGTGACCTGATGAATTTCTTTTATTTTATTTGTGAAAAAAAAAAATAGAGGAGACGCGTGAGGGAGAAAAATATTTATTTCGCACCTCTGTTGGTTTTTGTCAGAGTACTGAAAATAATTAAGAGGTTGTATGATTTTAACAACGCAAGCAGAGGAAATAAAGAGGAGGGAAAATTAAAAAAAAAACAAAACCAAAAACGAATTAGTGTTTGAAATGGGTGGGTGGGATGACCTGCAGCCTAAACATAATTTTTTTTTTTAAAAAAATTTTAAAGGAAAAGAAAAGAAAAGAAAAAAATAAATAAATAAAAGATGTGTTGTTTATTGTGTTTATGGTAGAAAATGGACATGCGTAACTGCACACTGGAGGGGAAAGAGGAAGATATTAAAATAAGGTAAAATAAAATGATTTGTTTATATCATTATCATTTTATTTATCATATATTTATATTTATTTATATCGCTGCGTCTTCGCTGCATTGCAATGCTTCACAACTCACCTTTTGACGGTTTTTTTTATTCTATTTTTTTATTCTTCATTTTTTCGAGACTTTCAGCCCGAATTATCTCCCAAAATGCCTCATTTAAACCTCCTGCTGCAGGTCCATGCGTAAAATATATTATGCGATATGAAACGGCAACAAACATTATTATTATTTCTGCTGTTGATATTTTATTACGTTTCATATGATTTGGTGGCGTGTTGTGTGTTGTGTGTTGTGTTTTTATTTTTTTAAAAAAATCTATTTTATTATCATTACCTACTACTATTTCAAGGTATAGCATTTCAATATAATAATTAATGTTGTTATTATTATTATTATTATCATCATACGGATAGGTACGAATTGAAGTGAGAATGAATGAATGAATAAATAAAGGGAATATCGCGCGCAGTTTTTTTTTCTTGAAAAAAAAAGAAAAAAAGAAAAAGAAAAAGAAAAGCAAACGACAACAAAAAATAAATGGGCGATATGTCGTCGGTATCAAATCATCCTCAACATTTCCCATGCATTTATTTATTTAAGATTCCCTTAAATCATTTACTCATTTCTGACACGTTCCTCTTTTTTTTTTTTTTTAACAACAAAAACGAAACGAAACAAAAACAAAAACGAAACGAAGCGAAAAAAAAAAGATTTAGTAATGGAAGGAAATAAAAGGGAGTGGATATGAGGGATTCCTCTTTGTGGCAGCAAATTGTCTCAGTGGCCCCTCTTTCTTTCTTTTTATTATTATTATTTATTTATTTGTTTTTTTTGTTTCTCCCTCCTTCCATTCACATGTTTATTTAATTTATTTTTCTTTGGGAACAAATCCCTGTTTTTCTTTTTCTCTTTTTTTTTTCCTCTCTTTTCTCCCCCATCAGCGGAACTTCGCCAGCGCACACAAAAGAAGAGAAGAAAAGAAAAAGAAAAAAAACAAATCCAAAGGAATATTTTATTAATGAGGAAATGCGGTGTGCCCCAACTCTTTTCTTTTCTTTTCTTTTTTGTTTTGTTTTATTTTGAGTGAGCAGCAAAGTGAGTAAATGTCACTTTCGTTATGCCTCTTTTTTTTTTTCCTCCTCTTCTTCTAATTAATTAATTAATTTTATGTTTATGTCCCAAAATGGTTTACTTTCTACACCCGGCGGCCAGCCAATTCGGCCGTATCAGGTCTGTCAAATGAAGGAAAGGAAAATAATAATAATAATAAAGAAACAACAACAACAACAATAATACATAAACAAATTATTATTATTGTTATTATTTAAAGAAAAAAAGACGGTTACAAAATAAGATTTGTAACTCCACCTTATTTTTTTGACGCTGGAGTGCTTCATGATTGCGCTGTTGTGTGTTGTAACGCAAGTCTTTACTTTTCTTTACTTTTTTTCTCCTTCCTTTTTTTTCTTTTTGCTGTGTGTTGTGTCATATATGCAAGTTATTAAGTTACACACGGCTTCAGTCCAATAAAGGACTGAAGGGAAGAAATAACTTCATTAACTGAAGTGTACGGGTGTTTGGGTTTGTTTATTTATTAATTAAACCCTCATCACTCTGTTTCATTCTGGCCATTTCACCACAATTAACCCCAACGTATTAGTTCATTAGTTCATTAGTTATTTTAATTAATTAGTTGATCAATTAGATACTTTTAATTTCATATCGGCAGTGCTTGTGAGGAGGAAGAGGAAGAAGAAGAACGGCAAAATAAAATAAAAATAAAAATAAAAATAAAAGAAGTTATTATGGTTGTATTGAAGGGTGGCGGTACGACTTATGCGGTGGGTAATGGCCGGCAAATGCCTTGGGAGGAAGTTCCGGAGGGTTTTAAGCGTCGGCTTGCAGAACAGGAGGAAATTACGCCATGTGTTGAGTTGAGGGCCATTGCGCAGCGTTGCATTGAAGTGGAGGGTTTTTGGGCTCCAAATTGTGTGGAAGCTACGGAACAATTTCACAGCTGCCAGGCGCAACATCTCGCGGGGCGTCTCCCCAACTGGACTCATCACAACAATAATAATATTAATAATAATAATAATAACAACAACAACAATAGCAGTGATGGTAATGAAGGAGGATGAGGGAAATGCAACTTGATATGGTGCGAGATGATGTTTGGCGAGGGAATAAAGCTTATTTTATTTTTATTTTATTTTTCAAATACATCTTTAATTACCGCATGTGTTGCTGCTGCCTTATGATATTCTACTGGAAAGGTGCACGGCTGCCTGATTTGTGCCCATCTGCAGGATTTTTTTTCTTGTAAAATTTGAGTAGACATATTTGATGATTGTTCACCCACTGGAAAGCATCACACACGGACATGTGTGCATTTTTCTTGTACGTAAATGCATATTTGAATATATATATATATATGTGTGTGTAATACCACTGCCAAACATCAACCCTTCACCATTTTGCATTGTTGCCAAATGATTACATTTGCTCCCACTACAAACCGTGCTGTACGGCGCTTTGCGGTGTGGCTTCACATTGCACTCCATGTTTATTTATTTATTTTCTACTTTTCCTGTTATTTTTGATGAGTTGTTTATGGCACCTCTGTTTTTTTTTTTTTTTTGGGGGGGGATGAGAGAGTGCCAAATAATAATAATGGTGTACGATTGGTATTTTGCGTCCAACCGTTATGTTACTGCGGTAATTTCTTGTTTGCTGTTTGCCTGCATGGTGTATGAATTTTTTTCGTTTTCTCTACTTCCTCGCTTCATATCTCTCTGTTTCTATTTCTCTCTCTCTCTCTCTCTTTTTTTTTTTTACTTTTACTTTTTCTCTTTCATTTATTCATGTGACTTTTTTTTTCTTTTTTGTAAAAAAAAAACACCCGCCCACTAGTGGAAGGTTTACATTAGGTGCGTGCGCGTGTTTTGTTGTGCGGGACGAAGCAGAGTTTTTTTTTTCTGCTATTTCCTTCCTTCTGTCCCGCCTGCCCTTAAGTCTTCCCAACCAACATTTAGGGAAATAGCGGATTCAACCACGCCAAAGGGCAGTAAAGAAAAGTAAAGGAAGAAAGAGAAAAAAGAAGAATAATAACAATAATAGAGGAAAACACACAAGAGAACGAAGAGACAGTCACGACTCCACATTTTGTCCGAGTTTATTAGAAGGAAGCGAAGGGCGAGAAAAAAGAAGGAGAAAAAAAAATAAAGTGTTGGAAAGACGGTGGTGGTTGTAGCGGATTTTCTTTTTTTATTTTTATTTTTATTTTTTCGTGTACAGTCAGTAGTCGCAGCGGTAGTGGAAGATATCATTTCTAATAGTCGTAGTAATTAGTTGTAGTGCGCCTGTTAGGTGGGCGCGTGTGTATATACATCATTATCATCATCAAGGGAGCAACAAGAACAACAATAGCAGCGACTAAATCGTTCAGAATTTTTATTGCTCGTAGCCCGCGGATTGTTTTTCTTTCTTTGTGTGTGTGTGTGTTTTTAAAAAAAGGTTCCTCACTTAACAGGCGCTTTGGCATTCACATCCTTTACCATTTGTGGTTGTGTGCGTTTGTGTAATCAAATTGAACCTTGTGTGTAGTTATTAATGCTCCGGCGTGTGGGTTTTCTTTCCGCTACGGGGTCTTTGCTTCAGGCAGCAGCTTCTCAACAACCACCAACTCAGCAGGAGCAGCGGGTACACGGTGGATTGAAGGATCAGGACCGCATTTTTGTTAATCTTTATCAGGATTTTGGCACAGATATTGATAGTGCTGAGCGACGAGGGGATTGGTATCGTACCCGCGATTTGCTGTTGAAGGGACACGACTGGGTTATAAATGAAATTAAGGCCAGTGGACTCCGTGGCCGCGGCGGAGCCGGTTTCCCATCGGGACTCAAATGGTCCTTCATGCCAAAATCCAAACCTGACGGCCGCCCAAGTTACATCGTCGTTAATGGAGATGAATCGGAACCGGGGACGTGTAAGGATCGAGAGATTATGCGGCATGAACCACACAAATTGGTAGAGGGGGCTCTCATTGCAGGTTTTGCCATGCGGGCGCGTTACGGTTACATTTACATACGAGGCGAGTTTTACAATGAGTGGAGGGCTGTGGATCAGGCAATTAAAGAGGCGTATGCGCGGGGTTACTTGGGCCGCAATGCATGCGGAAGCGGTTACGATTTTGATTTATACACTTACTGCGGTGCGGGAGCGTACATCTGTGGGGAGGAAACTGCGATGATTTCAAGCATTGAAGGTGGACCAGGAAAGCCACGTCTTAAACCCCCTTTTCCGGCCAATGTCGGTCTTTATGGGTGCCCCACCACTGTGACAAATGTGGAGACCGTGTCCGTGTCACCAACAATCCTCCGGCGCGGCCCGTCGTGGTTTAATTCATTTGGTCGACGCAACAATGCTGGGGTAAAACTGTTCTGCATTTGCGGTCACGTCAACCGGCCCTGTACAGTAGAGGAGGAGATGAGTATTCCTTTGCGGGACCTCATTGAGCGTCATGCTGGTGGCGTGCGGGGTGGATGGGACAATCTCCTCGCTGTCATTCCTGGTGGCTCTTCTTGTCCTCTTATTCCAAAGAGCATTTGTGATAACGTCCTCATGGATTTCGATGCGCTGAAGGAGGCGCAAACAGGCCTCGGCACCGCAGCGGTGATAGTGATGGATAAATCTACCGACCTTATCGCGGCTATCCATCGCTTATCTATGTTTTATGCCCATGAGTCATGTGGCCAGTGTACGCCATGCCGTGAAGGAAGCCCATGGCTCGAAAAGATGATGCAACGCTTCGTCCACGGTAACGCACGTATGGAAGAGGTTGGAACCATGCTCGATGTGTCTAAACAACTGGAGGGGCGAACCATCTGTGCGTTGGCAACCGCAGCGGCATGGCCCGTGCAGGGTTTGGCCCGCCACTTCACGCCGCTGTTGCAGGAGCGTATTGAGAAATACTGGGAAGCAAACCCGCATTGGGGTAAGTCGGGTTCACCTTGGCGTCGCTGGAAGACGCATCGCTACTACGCCATGCAGAAGGGGGAGAAGTTGAACTGGGACGGAAAGATCGTGCGGAATTGGAACTAAGGCAGTTGTGAGGAGTGGGTGGTGGTGTAGTATTGAAAACTGTGTGAGATGCGGGGGTGTGGAAGAGGGAATGCAGAAAGGAATGTGGAAAGAGTGCGTGCATGCCCGCGTTGGGTAGCGACGAAAATATCGTATGGGCGCCACAAGTTCTCCATATTTTCACCAGTATTCTGCTGGTGCTATCGTTATGACAGATGCTGTGACAGTGTTTTTCTTTTTCTTTCTTTCTTTGCTTTTTCTTTTTCTGTTGGATATGACTATGTACTGATTCATCGCTTTTCTAAAAAAAAAATCCTGAATGCACCCTCCACCATTTCTTTTCGTTGCTCTTCTGGGGATTGGAAAAAAAAGGGGTAAAAGTGTGATGTAGGGTTATCATGCTACACATGCATGCCCAGTTTTATTTGTTTAACTGAGTCGCACCTTGGCGCATGAAAAACACTCAGCAATAGTCACATCAAGTTGACGGCGTTTCCTTCTCAGTCACGGTGCGCCGCGGAGGTGTGTGTGTGTAGCCTTTTGGCCAAAGGGGGCCCAATGATCAGATATACGACTTGAAATGCGCGGCGGTAACTTAACGCTGACTTCCGCACCGGCACTATCATCGCTGGCGGTTATGTGCTTTTGCTGCCCTTTAAAAATGAAAGGGCAAAAAAAACAACAAAAACATTGCCATTAGCAAAATAGACCCTTTCAATAGGGGCGAATGAAAAAGTTTACACATTTACGTGGGGTGGGATCATGTCTGTTGAGTGTTTGCCATTCCTCTCTCCCTTTTTTTATATTATTGTTCATATTACTCCACTTGCGTGTGACACGTTGTAAAAAAGGAGCATCGCATATCATCTTGGATCCGGGTTGGCTCGCACGAATTGCGGCGCGGTGTGGAACATATCAGTTGTCAGCTCGCTGCCGCTTTTGTTGGGTTTGAATTTTTTTCCGCTCACAACTCATTGTGCTTTCCTCCCCGCCGCCACGTCCGTGTGGCTCAATGGAAGAGCATCTGACTACGGATCAGAGGGTTGCAGGTTCGAATCCTGTCACGGATGCTGTTTTTGTCCCCTCGTGTTCCATTGCATTGCGAAGGAGGCGAATGTGTGAAGAGGTTTGTTGTCGTTTCTATTTGAAGGAAAGAAGGCTGGGAGGGCCCGGGGGTGGGGGACACATGTGTTGGGGGCCCCTGTCCGTGCTGTTTTTTTTATTTTTATTTTTTTTATTTAAAAATAATGTGAAGATTTCGGCTCATAAGGTTAACACTTGGGAATGCCTGAATTTTTTGCGAGATGAGGATATTGACAACCTCAATAACTTGCAAAAGTGTCCGGAATCATATTGGTATTGGTATTTTTTTTTTCCATCTGTTTTTTTTTTGTGTTTGAAAAGAAACAAAATGGAATGTATTTGCTTTCACTTTTTTCCGTAATATGTCTGATGGACAAAACCATTTTTGTTACTCTGCTGCGACGCGAAGGAGGGAAACAATAGGGGTTCTACCTTTAAGGTGTTGTTATTGGAGGTATAAAAACATCAATGCAAATCAACTTGCCACTCTTGAAGAAGATTTCCAGTAGTAAAATCAACAGCGCTCTCAAGAATAGTGTTAGTGACATTCTTCATGTTTGCATTTATTATATCATTTTTTCCCCCTATGTAGCTTTAACACGAATTGGGATGAGCACTGCAACGCGTGTTTCTTAACCTCTTCTATTCCAGCTCCCTTTTTTTTGTTCCTGAGCGTTACGTGAGTGGTATGAGGTCAGTAGCATTATGGTGTAATAGTTTTATTTCATGCCATGCTCTATTTACCGTGACATCATACACTCGGCATAAATATATTTATCTTTATTTATCTATATATATTTATGCATAGTCTATGTTAGTGCTCGTGTTGTTTTGTTCAACTTGTGACCTGTTGCATCTTTGTTACTCCTATAATTTTCATTTGCTTTTAATTAACTTTTATTCAGACATTCACACAAGAAAAGCAAGTGATCGCCTACAGTGAAATAATACAGAGCCTAACGCGCCTCATAGACGGAAGGCCTGACTCAAGTGACGATTATTGTGAAAAGATAACGTGGGGAATTTTATCGGAATATAACCCGTGCATTTGCAGGAGCCAGGTACCAGCATGAGAGTATGGATGAAAGATGACTTCCCTACACGGGAGAAAAGTTACAAAAGGATGCACACACCATTACTACTATTGGTTGCTTCAGTCCTTTTGCTCCCCGTGTGCAGTAATGGCTCATCTTCCCAACCTGCAGGAGTTGAGAAGCGGAGGGTGGAATTATTCAAACCGTGGAATAGAGAAAGTTTGTTGTCGCACAGTGACTCGAGTCATGATGTGAAACACGGTTTATTCGAAGGTAATTCACTCGTGGCGGTGGGTGGGAGTGTTGTTGCCCTCGCTGAAGCACGATATAACGCGTGGACTGCCGGATACGCCGGAGTGTGGCTAAAGACTATTGCACTTGGCGAGACTCACCAGAGCGCACAGGCGGCGGGTTGGATGTCAGAGAAAAAATGGAAGACTGAGAATGTTTTCGTGAATGAGCCGGTGGCCGATCATCGCTACGCTCAATACGGCCCCAGGGCAATAGTACTGAAGGATAAGATTTTCCTTCTTTCACTCAGCAGCAACAAGGCGAAGGATGTAGAACCTCAAGAGGGTGCGTTCGACTTGGAGGTGAAGCTTTTCGTGGGCACTATCGGCGGCCGCGGTGCGGAAGATGGCAAGGTTGTGAAGTGGAATAAGCCTTCATCGCTGACTGATACGTTCAAGAGGCCGCTATTGGAGCACTCATGGAAGGAATTCTTCGAGAGTGGTGGAAAGGGTGCTGTTGTGGGCGACACCATACTTTTCCCTCTCGTCGCGTCCGCTGAGAGTGGGGCTAAGACATGCGTTATTGCGCGTTATAAGCACGAGAGTGAGTCATGGAGCTTCACCCCGGCTAAACTGGACATCGACGATTGCACGGAGCCCAGCCTGCTTGTGTGGAAGAAGGAATTGCTGCTTGTAGTTGCACACCAGACGAAAAACAAGATGTATCGATCCGTAGACGTGGGGATGACGTGGACTGACGCTACGGAGGGTGAAAGGCACGCACTGTCCAATTTCCAGTATCACTCCGATGACGACGACCGAGGTGACTTCGTGAACATGAAGGTGGATGGGTCGGATGTGATCCTATTTGCTTACCGCGCCTTCTTCAATTCAGGGAATGCGGGATTGAGGCCGCTCCTCCTTTGGGTGACGGATAGCAAGCGGACGCATTGCCTCGGGGCGATTTCCTCTGGTCATTTATCCATGTTATCTTTTAGCGCCCTCCTGCACACTGAGAGTGGGCTGTACTCCCTGCATGAGGAGGGTTTCAGCCAGTTGAAAAGCATTTTCTTTACCGACCTCACCGACCGTGTGCATGAACTGAAGGCAGTGGTGGGTTTGTGGAGGAAGGTGGACGGGAGTGTGATGGCGCTTTATGGCACTACGGGCGAGGAGAGCACGTCAGCGCCAAAGTTTGACCCAACGGTGGGCCTCGTTGGGTTTTGGTCTGAAGTGGCCAACCGCACGCATTGGCGTGACGGATACCTTGGCATGGATGGTGCGCTACAAGGCCCTGTAAAGAGGGTCACCACCGGTTTCACTTTGGGCACACGCGCCGCACATGTTGTATTTCCCGTATCTGGCAAAAATGAGAATAAAGTGTACCATTTGATTGACAACGGGCTGACAGTCGTGATGAGCGTGGCCGTCCATAAGGCACCAAAGAACCCCACTCCACTTCTTGGAGTGGGCGTGAGGAACAAATCCGGCTTAATTGCAGACGTGGGTATCTGGTACGACGAAAAGGCGTGGACCCAATTGAGTGGTACGACAGCTGGCGCCAAAACACTCGCTCTGGAAGAGGGGAAAACCTACCAGGTTGTCTTGACCGTGCGAGGCGGCGTTGCCCATACGTACATTGACGGGAATCGTGTAGGGGATGGTCAGGGCAGTATTGTGCCGTTGTCGCAGTCGGCAGAGATACACGAGATATATGTTGGAGCCAACGAGCGAGTGATCGGAAAGGGTGAGGCAACTGGCGACCTGAGTGTTACCGTATTCAACATGCTTTTGTACAGCCATGAGCTAAGCGTAGCTGATGTGAAGGCGCTACTTGCAGTAAAGCACAGAAGTACATTTGATGCTGTCTTGGAAGACGAGGATGAGGATAATGGAGATCATGGGGATGGTCAAGGCGGTAAATCGGGTGGTCGCAACCTGGCATGGATTGCGGCTGTAGTGGTCCCAGCGTTACTTATCGTGCTTGGTTTGGTTGGGTTCTTCGTATTGCGGCAGCGGAGGGCAGCCCAAAACGCTGCCATGCGACCGGGTGCGGGATTACCACAGATGCCGGCGGGATATAACCCATACACTGTGGATATCACTGATGACACACTGGATGTAAGGAAATGAGGTCTATAATCCATGTTATTTCAGCGTGAGGAGGATAATACGAGCAGACATGAATTTCATTTAATAACTTTAATGGTAGACTCAAGACGGTAAATTTAAGCGAGTATGTTTCAACGATTTTATTTTTACAAATAGGATGTCAACTATAACATATCAGGTGCTACCGGTTTTCTTCTGATGTTAATGACATCAGTAGACTGCTTCCGGCACTCTGAGAGCACGGTTATATTTTTTTTTTCTCTTTATCACATGATCTAAGGTGGTTCTGTTGTATGTGAGACACGATACATATAATTTTCTTTTTTTGTTCCAAC